>NW_024096754.1:1075000-1242500 GCF_016545835.1 Crotalus tigris | reverse complement strand
CCTCCAAACCAGCCCCTCCTTTTAAGAGACACAGCCAATGCCTTAAGCCGGGCTTTCTCAACCTTGGCAGCCTTGGGGGGGGGGGTGGACTCCCACTCCAGAACCCCCCAGCCTGCATGCAGGGGATGATAGGACCTGTAACACCCCCAATCCCTGGAGGGCGCCAGGTTGACGATGGTCAGCTTTGCAACTGACTTTTTTTTTCCTCCCCCCACAAAAGCAGTTAAATTATTTTTCCCTCCAAAATCCGGTGGAATAATAGTTCCTTTCCCCAGAATCCCATTAGCAATTAATTACATTTTGAAGTTAAATTTGGGACTTACTTTGATCTGCTCCGCTTAATTTGCAAACAGCCACCGCTTCCCCTCTTGCACGCGCACCGCAACTTGCTCCCCGGTGCGCGCAATCTAAGCTGCTTGACGCTTCAGCCAACGAAACCCCGCCTCCTGCCCCTCCCTCCCCCGACTGAGGTGTCTCTGCCGACCTATCACAGGACTGTCTCCATATTGCTCCTCTTTCTTCCAAGCGGAAGAGTTGCCCGCTGCGGACCAATGAAACGTCGCGCGCGATTTGACGGACATTTTTTCCCCTTCCCAAAGAGGTCCAGAAAAAAAACGACAAGCGTTGAGTACCACGCAGCACTCACGTCCGGTTCTCCCACGCCCTTGCGGGTGGTGCGGGGAGGGGGGAAAAAGGCTGAATTCAGCTCTTTCTGGCTTGAGTGGCGTGGTCAAAGTCTCCTTTGAGGTCTGCCCCAGGGCATTCTGGGAGAATAAAATGCTCTCTGATATGGCTTGGCCCATGGTTTGTGCCCTGATATCAACTGGGTCCATTACAGGCAGTCCTCGACTTAACGACCAAAAATTGAGCCCCCCCCCAAATTTTGTTGCTAAGTGAAACATTTGTTAAGTGGGTTTTGCCTCATTTTGCGATCTTGATTGCCACAGATGTTAAGTGAGTCGCTGCAGTTGTTAAATTAGCCCCATGGTTGTTAAGTGAATCCAGATTCCCCCATGTGAGAAGGTCGCAAAAGGGGATCATGTGACCCTGGGACACTGCCACCGTCGTAAATATGAACGAGTTGCAGAGCATCCAAATGTTGATCATGTGACCACGGGAATGCTGCAACGGTCGTAAGTATGAAAAAATGATGGGCGCACTGGCACACCTTAACAATGAAAATCTGTTGCCTGCTCTCCAAAGAAAGTATTTATCTACCTGTACCGATACATAACACACAAACACACATGCTAGAAACATATAGATATATAGCTATGCTCATAGATAGATAGATTAGATAGATAGGTTACATAGATTAGATAGATTATTTGATAGATAGATTAGATTTAATAGATAGATAGATAGATAGATTTAAGATAGATAGATAGATAGATAGATAGATAGATAGATAGATAGATAGATAAGATATAGATAGATTGGTAGATAGATAGATAAGATATATAGATTGATTAGATAGATTAGATAGATTAGATTTAATAGATTAGATTTAATAGATTAGATAGACATATAGATATATAGATATACACGCATACATACACACACAGACACACAGACTAACACGCATACATACACAGACACAGACACACAGACACATACACACGCATATATTGAGCTGATACAGGCAAAAGATTTCTTCCTCCCATATTTGGGCCGACAGGGTGCATCAAAAAAACATTCAAGGTGAATCTCCTCCCCCGGTCTCTTCTCTCCCTGATACAGCTGACAAAGTGAGAAAGAGCCTGTGGCCTAGAGGTCAACACAGCTGCCTAACGTGCAGCCCAGGTTCGAATCTCAGAAGGGTATGTCTGGCTGATGAAAGCTAACCAGCTCAAAATAGCTATCCCAGTCCCCCTTTTTTGTGATCGAATCTGGATGTTCTGCTTGGGATACCACAAAGCCCCCCCCCTCCCAGAAGGTAACAAGGAAAGCAGGTCGTAAAGAGGATGTGTAGCGTCCCCCCAGAAAAATCCTGCGGACCCCGCCCAAGTATCGCTTACATGCCCTGTCCTGGATAGAAGGGAGTGAACTACTGATAATCTTTTCTGCTGTCCTCACCACTCTGTGCACTGCCTTCCTGTCCGAAGCAATAATGCTTCCAAACCAAACAGTGATGCTCTTGATCGTCTCTCTTTAGAGCACTGCTTTAGAGAGTGATAAGGACAGGGGAAGGAAGATGTGCTTTTCTCATCATGCAATGCAGAAAATGTGGGCGCTGCTGTGTCCGCTGTCACCAGTGTCTCACTGTTGAGTGACCGAGCTAGTCTACTCATTAGCTGCACACCCAGAAACTTGATGCTGCTAACCACGTCCAGAGGTGAATCAGCACTACACAGAGGAATGTAGCTGTACCTACCTGTTCTGAAGTCGACAATGATCTCTTTCGTTTTTCCAGCTTTTTAAAACAAGTCTGTTTTCCTTGAAAGTATGGCCCTCAGAGGTCGGAGGGGGAATTTCATCCTTAAATCATCTAAAAATTAATATATTTCAAGCTTGACTATTTTAAGTTCTGTTGACATCAACTCCCAGAATTCCCCAGCCAACCTGCTTAAGATATGTGGACTTTAAGTCCCAGAATTCCCCAGCCAGCACTTGAAGATGGGTGGACTTAAACTCCCAGAATTCCCTAGCCACCACACATACCAAGAGATGCCGATCAAATTTTAATGTGTTTGTCTCTCTGCTTCCTGAAAGAGGTTATCCCAGGGAGAAAAAAAATTGGGCTCGTCCGGGATTTGAACCCGGGACCTCTCGCACCCTAAGCGAGAATCATACCCCTAGACCAACGAGCCAGCTGTTTCAGATGCCTTCCAGATGTTTCTTTCAGACAGTCTGCTAATTAGAGGCTCAAATTTCTTTCTTGGCTCGGGGCAACCGGCAGAACCAGGGATGCGCCACGTTTATGCGCCTGTTGCCTGCACATTTTTCGTTGAGTAAAACTCGTTTAACTCTTTACTGAGATTTGAACTGTCGACCAAGCGCATCACCCAGAAAAGGACCAGCCTGATGGATTGCCTAAACATTTAAGTGTATTCAATTTATTTAAATACCTTTTTATTTATGAAATTCAACAAATGTATCTGTTACAAAGTGAGACCTTTGTTAAGTGAATTTTGCTTGCAAACAATGTGCAGGCAACAGGGGCATAAACATGGCACATCCCTGGTTCTTGCCACAGTTGTTAAGTGTGTTAAGCAACTGATCAATGAATCTGTCTTCCCCAGTGACTTTGCCTGCCAGAAGGTTACAAAAGGGGATCGAGTGATCCTGGGACACCGCCACCATCATAGATATGAGTCAAGCCTTTGAATTTTGATTACGTGACCATGGGGATGCTGCCAACAGTTGGTGTCAAAAATGGACCTAATTCACTTTTTTTCAGTACCACTGTAACTTTGAACAGTCACTAAACAAACCGTTGCAAGTTGAGGATGACCTGTATTTAAATTTATTTAATTGCATAAACATGTAATAACAACAACAACAACAACAAATTAGCTATTAGTCAATTGCAAAAGGCGGCCTTATTAGGAACTGCTTCCATCCTGCGACGAGATCTGTAATACCATCAAACATCCACATCTGCCTATCCCAGGTCCTGGGTAAAGACTCGATAGGTAGACAAAATGTCAAATCCAGTCTGAACATCTGGCTGACTGTGCGATGATCCATAATAATAATAATAATAATAAAATGTTGGAAGAGATCTTGGAGGTCATCTAATCCAACCCCTTGCTCAGGCAGGAAATCTTATACCATTTCGGACAAATGGCTGCCCAGTCTCTTCCTAAAAACTTCCAGTATTGGAGCATTCACCGCTTCTGGAGGCAGGTAGTTCCACTGGTTAATTGTTCTCACTGTCAGGAAGTTTCTCCTTAGTTCCAGGTTGCTTCTCTCCTTGATCATTTTCCATCCGTTGCTTCTTGTCCTGCCTTCAGGCGCTTCGGAGAATAGCTTGACTCCCTCTTCTTTGGGGCAGCCCGAGAGATTGGAAGACTGCTCTCATGTCCCCCCTTGTCCTTCTCTTCGTTAATAATAACAATAACAACAATAATAACAATGATAATGTTGGAAGGGACCTTAGAGGTCATCTAGTCCAACCCCCTACTCAGGCAGGAAACCTGGTTTGTCTGGGGGCCTGCAACTTTCCTGGATTTACATCTGCATTTGTACAGCGCTGGTTTGTGCTTGGGGCGAGGCAGACCTGGGGCTATTAAGAAAAACTGGGCATGCTTTCCTGACTCTTTAAGATCCTTGGAGGAAATATATTTTTTCTGCCCTTTTCATATTTCCTTCTCTGGGGGGGGGGGGAGCTGGCTTCCCACAGTTCTCTTGTGGCGGCGGGCGGGCTCCATCCAGTCCTTTCCACATTCCTTTGCTTTCTTTTTCTTGACAAGCAGCCAGGGCGATTTTCAAAAGTTACTTTAATAACTTTCTCACTGAAATAGAGAGATGATAGTGAATGTATTAAGTTGAGCTGTTTATGTATGTTTTTTTACCTTGAAATGTTTGTTTACCCAAACGCCACGGCGTGTCTAAAGCAGTGGTTCTCCACCTGTGGGTCAGGACCCCATTTGGGGTCGAACGACCATTTCACGGGGGTCGCCAAACAACGCAGTCTGCCATTTCCCCCCCCTTTTCCTTAGCTGTGCTACTCCCTTTTATTCTATTGCAGCGGTTCTCAACCTATGGGTCGCGACCCCATTTGGGGTCGATCGACCTCTTTAATGGGGTCGCCAAAGGTGGCGATCCGCCATTTTGTCCCCTCCGGGGGCGCGCTGCGCCTCCGGGGGGGCAGTGCCGCGCACGCGCGCCGCACGTGGGGGCGGCGGCGCGCCTCCGGGGGGGCGGTGCCGCGCATGCGCGCTGCGCGTGGGGCGGCGGCGCGCCTCCAGGAACGCCGCCGCGCATGCGCGCCGCGCGCGGGGGCCCGCTCGCATGCGCGCCGCGCGCGGGGGCCCCGCCCCCATGCGCGCCGCACGTTGGGGGCGCCACCGCGCATGCGCGCCGCGCGCGGGGCCCCGCCCCCATGCGCGCCACCGCCGCGCATGCGCATAATCTTTGTGTGACGGGGTCGCCGTCACAGAAAGGTTAAGAACCGCTGTTCTATTGGCTTTTGAAAGCCAATGGAATAGACTCTCTTGAATAGAGTCTAATTCTATTGGCTTTCCAAAGCCAATAGGAATGGTCCAGGCTGTCTCTGCCCTGCTGAGCCCGCCAAAAGTCCCAGTCTGCAAATGGTGCTGCGCCAGTTGAGTAGTCCTCGACTTACGACCGGTTGAGTAGTCCTCGACTTACGACCAGTTGGGGGTCGCGGCATTAAAAAGGTTGAGAACCACTGGTTTAAAGTACTCTTGATTAAAATTAAAAAAACAATAATATATATATATATTTTAAAAAATAACTTTCTCACTTTAGGAGCTGCAGTTTTACGGTCTTAAGTCTAAGACTAACTATAAAAAGACCTCAGCATCTGGAGGGCGCCAGGTTGAGAAACGCTGGGCTGCAATTCACCCCCCCCTTTTTTTTTCTTCCCTTCCAAAAAGCAATTAATTTTTCTGCAAAATCAGGATAAGGATAGGATTCGGCCTGGATGACGATCCTTTCCAGGCCTAGCCCCCCCCCTCGCCCCCCCAAAACAATCTCATTAGTAATTAATTGGATTTTCAATTAATCCTGGCTGCTTAACTTTGATCTCGCCCTAATTTGCAAGCGGCCAGCAGCCCTTCTTGCACGCGCACCTGAACTTGCCACTTCCCGCCCTTTGGAGACGCGCAACCTAAAGTGCTGACCCGCGAAACCCGCCCTCCGAGAGGTGTGTCTCTGTCGCCCTATCGCAGAGCTCGCTCCCCATGGCTCCTCCTTCACGTGGAAGAGTTGCCAGGTGCGGACCAATGAAGCGTCCCGCGCAGTTGATGATGTAATGCAGGAAAAAAAGCTATAAGGGTGCAGTGCTTGACAGCCGTCACTTCCGGGTTCTGTATAGTATCTTGCCGTAACGTCGGTTGTTCCGCTACAGATGCTCCCAGCTGCTTTCCAGATGTTTTTGTCTAAAGTGCTTTTAGAAAAAAACGTGAAAACTGGGATGAAAGAGGTCGCCCAAAGCTGAGTTGACTCTTGTGCCTGGGTGTGTGTATATTTCATATATATTTTATATATATATATATTATATAATATATATTTTATATATGCATATATATATATATGTGTGTGTGTGTGTGTGTGTGTATGTGTGTACACACACACACACACACACACACATATATATATATATACATATATACAGAAAATATTGGATAAAAAACTATAAAACATTTATTTTTTAATTATTTTATTTTTAAAATACTTTTGAATATTTTTAAATTGTATAAAAATACAGTATATTTCCTATGTTTATATATATTGTAAATCTATACAGAAAATATAAAAAATATTTTTAATTCATTTTTCATTTCACTTTTAAATATTGAAAATATTTTTGGATATTTATATTTTATGAAATTATATATACATACATACATACATACATAAGCTTGGCGGTTTTTAGTAAAGTATTTTCTTACTTAAATTCTCCTGGTGGTCGTATGTTATTTATTTTACTTATAATTATGCCCATGAGTCGTATTTTCACAGATATCATCAATACATACGTACGTACATACATACATACATACATACATATATATATTTTCTGAGGTTTTCGTGGGTGTTTGTATGTAGGTCTTTGGTTATTCGGGTTTTCTCCCGCGTCAAATTGGAAGTGTGTTGGCGACGTTTCGACGAAGTCTCATTCGTCATCTTCAGGCTGGTGCTTTCAGCTTCGTGCTTCTAGGAGCACGAAGCCGAAAGCACCAGCCTGAAGATGATGAATGAGACTTCATCGAAATGTCGCCAAGACACTTCCAATTTGAAGCGGGAGAAAACCCGAATAACCAGAGACCTACATATATATATATATACAGAAATTTTTTCAGACAGACCGGTCTGATTGATTGCACCTTGGCATTTTGACTGCTATACTGCAGTTCTACTTTTTTTTATAATCACTTTTTGCCTTGCAGCCCCCATACTAGGGGCGTTAAGCAGGCTCAAGTCGCTACTGCGATACATTACAAATTCAGATTCCTTTTTGCTCTTTGTCAGCAAAAAGAAATCTGAATATATAGATATATAAAGTTTGCATATTGATATATTCTATGTAATATATTGCATAAAATATGTATTTTGTGTATGTACGTAAATTACATATTGTATAAAAATATATATTTCATTATAAATATACCGTACGTTTTTACATATATAAAAGATGTTTCTTTTTTTTTTCCCCTCTAAACCGCCCATCTGCCTCAAATGGGCTTTAGGTCTTTCTCTCTGGACCAGCGATGGAGGGAGGAGAAATCGCCAACCTCTTTCCCCGGCTAATACGGGAAGGGATGTTTACTCTTCTCAAAGAACAGATTGAAAACGTTGCTGATCTGGACAGAGACGTGAGGCAGAAGCACTGGGAGAAGTCGGGAGACACCTTGCTCCACTTTGCAGCCAGGCACGGCAAGCTGGATATCTTGCGTTACCTCATTGAGATCCTAGGAATGAACGTTGAGCTGGTGAACCAGGACTACAAGCGTCCCCTCCACGAAGCTGCCTCCATGGGCCACCGGGATTGCGTCTTGTACCTTCTGGAACGGAGAGCCATTGTGGACTGCTTGAAAAAAGCCGACTGGTACGGTGGGTTGGCACGGAAGCGTTTTTCTCGTGTTGAATGGGTGACCACCAGGAGATCACATTAGCCATGACTCTGCTGGCCTTTTTTAAGGCATTAAAAGGCATAGTTCGGAGGGGCAGTAGCCGGTGCATTGCCTGTGTGAATTCTGACCAGTGGGCCAGTTTTTAATTCCAACTGTGGCTTGATGAGCGTGGTTTTTCTGTTTTTATATTTTACTTTTTATTATATTTTAGCTGCTCAGAGTCACAAGGGCCATGTACCGTGAAATGTTTAAAAAAAATCAAATCTTGGGTTTGTAGATGAAGATGATGTAGATATTCATCTATAGATAGTCCTTGACTTACGACGACAATTAATCCAGGTCTTGCCTAATCTGTACTTGTACCTTTGATTTTTCCTGTTAACCAAATCCGTGCAGTTGTTAAGGGAATCACACGGTCATTAAGCAAACGCAGCACAAGCTTGCCAAATGCTTGTTGCGCTACTGGAGGAGGCATCTAAAGGGAAGACCAACTTACTCAGTTGAGGTTCCTCAACCTCCGAAAGAGGTTCCTGGCTGGTTCCCAGTGAAGCAGGGGATTATGGGAGCTGTTCTTCCAATTCGTCTGGATGATCTCCTGTGAAAAGGCTGGAGAAGGTTGATCTTCTCCCTCCGCTCCATTTTCTAGGACTCCTCTTATGATGGCTTGTACGAGGAGGAACTTGGAGATCATCCGAGATCTTGTCCACCAAGGTGCCAACCCGCAGCTAAAGAACAAGGACGGTTGGAATTGTTTCCACATTGCCAGCCGCGAAGGAGATCCAGGGGTCATCCAATACTTGCTGGATGCTTTTCCGGACATTTGGGATACAGAAAGCCGGATCGGAAGGACCCCCCTCCACACAGCAGGTTGCGTCATGTGCACCCATCTTAAGATGGTTGAGTTGCTTCGTCAGCAGTGGGTGAATAAGCCAGTCTGTAAAATGGGTGTAATTCCTTAGACAGGATTTTGCTTTGAACTTCTTTGGTGGCTACCCTGACCCTGGGTCCAATCCATCCCCTAGGCCAGGGGTAGGCAACCTTGGCTCTTTTATGACTCGTGGACTTCAACTCCCAGAATTCCATGAGTGAAGCTGCTGCCAAGTCTTCGATACTAGCCGTGTTACCTTCTCTGTTCTGTTTTGCAGCGATGCACGGGCGCCTGGAAGTCGTGAAAATCCTCCTTGAAAGGTGAGCTGAGTTCTGCTCCTCCCACGACCCACAACGGTCATTAAGTGAGTTTGGCCCGCTTTTACGCCCCTCCTGCCACTGCGCTTGTGAATCGCTGCCATGGTTAAGTTAGCAGCCTGGTTGTTAAGTGAATCTGGTTTCCCCCATTGACTGTGCTTGTCAGAAGGTTGTAAAAGGGCGGGTCACGTGACCCCGGGACACTGCAACCGTCAGAAGTACATGCCAGTTGCCAAGGGTCCCAATTTTGATCACGTGACCTTGAAGTTGCTGCAACGGTTGTAAGTGCGAAAAAAACTATCCAAAGTCCCTTTTTTCAGTGCCGTTGTAACTTCAGGCTCTAAATGAACTGTTGTAAGTCGAGAACTACCTGGATATACTGTCAAGTTGTTGTGGAGTCTTAGTGATCACAAAGATACACTTTCCTGCAGGAGGATCTGGCCCAAACGTGGTCCTTCAGGTCTTCCTTTTTGCTTTGCTGCTAGTCATATTCTACTCTTTCCTTTCCAATGATTCATTGATCAATTATTACAAATTATTATTATTATTCCAATGATTATTATCATTGCAATTATTATTATTGCAATTATTATTATTATTATTGCAATTATTATTATTGCAATTATTATTATTGCAATTATTATTATTATTATTGCAATTATTATTATTGTTGTTTGTTGTTGTTGTTGTTGTTGCAATTTCTTATTACAATCAGGTACAGTATAGGGGGTACCTGGCTCAATAGTAGCAACTGTGAGAGGGATCTCAGTGTCCTAGTGGACGATCCCTTAAATAGGAGCCAGCCGTGTGCTGCAGCTGCCAAAAAAGCCAACACAGGGCTAGGCTGCATTAACAGAGGGACAGAATCAAGATCAGGTGAAGCGTTAATATCACTTTACAAGGCCTTGGTAAGGCCACACTTGGAATGCTGCATCCGGTTTTGGTCACCACGATGTAAAAAAGATGCTGAGACTCTAGAAAGAGTGCAGAGAAGAGCAACAAAGATGATCAGGGGACTGGAGGATAAAACATATAAGCAACGGTTGCTGGAATTGGGTAGGTCTAGTTTAATGAAGAGAAGGACGAGGGGGGACATGATAGCAGCGTTCCAATCTCTCAGGGGCTGCCCCAAAGAAGAGGGAGTCAAGCTATCCTCCAAAGTGCCTGAAGGCAGGACAAGAAGCAACAGGCGGAAACTCATCAAGGAGAGAAGAACTTAAAACTAAGGAGAAACTTCCTGACAATGAGAACAATTAACCAGTGGAACCACCTGCCTCCAGAAGCTGTGAATGTCCCATCACTGAACGTTTTAAAGAAGAGACTGGACAGCCATTTGTCTGAAATGGTATAGGGCAGTGATTCTCAACCTTTCTAATGCCGTGACCCCATAATACAGTTCCCCATGTTGTGGTGACCCCCAAGTGGGTGTGGCCACCAATAAGAGGGAGTAGGACAGCTAGGGAAAAGGGAAAAAAATGGCGGACAGCATGGTTTGGTGACCCCTGTGAAATGGTCATTCGACCCCAAATGGGGTCCCGACCCACAGGTTGAGAACCACTGGTATAGGGTTTTCTGCCTGAGCAGGGGGTTGGACTAGAAGACCTCCAAGGTCCCTTCCAACTATTATATCATATATCATATCATATCATATCATATATAAAAACCACCACCACCACCACAACAACAACAATAATAATAATAATTCAATTCAATTGTATATGATAAGGCAGGATGCATAAGCCTCCCTCTTTGTTTTTCCCAGCACAATCACCCTGTAAAGTGGGATGGGCTGAGAGAATGATCAAAAATCCCCCAGGCAGTTTCCTGACTGTGGGTGGACTAGAACTCACCACGCCTGGTTTCTGGTCCAGCACCTTCACTACTTTCCCCAACTGGCTCTTGAGTGTGCTTTGGGCTGGGTTCAGTTGCGACTCTCCCCATTTTTTCCTGCATTTATTCCAAGGTGCCGCTACACGCCGGACGTTCGGGACCACTGCGGGATCACCCCTTTTGTGGACGCTATACAAAACGGCCACTTGGACGTTGCCCAAGTGCTTCTAGAGAGATACCAGGTGCGTTCCTCATCCACCTGCTCCGACAGGTGTCCCTTTGAAAAGCTAGCTTTATCCCTGGTAACGTCGGAGTACAGGTAATTCTAGACTTACAACATGAAGTTTGAAGTTACAACGGCGTTGAAAAAAGTGACTTTTCCACCCATTGCAGCATCCCTTGGCAACTGACTCATATTTATGACGGTTGCACTGTCCCAGGGTCCCATGATCCCCTTTTGCGATCTTCTGACAGTCGTTGAGGCCACTTGGCAGTGGAAGGGCACTTGAAGGGCACAGAGGAATTCTGGGAGTTGAAGTCCACCAGTCATCAAAGGGCCAAGTTGGAAGACCCCTGTCTTAAATCTAACAAACAAAATGGAGGCTGGCTGAGGAATTCTGGGAGTTGAAGTCTGCAAGTCATCAAAGGGCCAAGTTTGAAGATCCCTGTCTTAAATCTAACAAACACAATGGAGGCCGGCTGAGGAATTCTGGGAGTTGAAGTCCACAAGTCATCAAAGGGCCAAATTTGAAGACCCCTGTCTTAAATTTAACAAACAAAATGGAGGCCGGCTGAGGAATTCTGGGAGTTGAAGTCCACAAGTCATCAAAGGGCCAAGTTTGGAGACCCCTGCCTTAAATCTAACAAACAAAATGGAGGCCAGCTGAGGAATTCTGGGAGTTGAAGTCCACAAGTCATCAAAGGGCCAAATTTGAAGACCCCTGTCTTAAATTTAACAAACAAAATGGAGGCCGGCTGAGGAATTCTGGGAGTTGAAGTCCACAAGTCATCAAAGGGCCAGGTTTGGAGACCCCTGCCTTAAATCTAACAAACAAAATGGAGGCCGGCTGAGGAATTCTGGGAGTTGAAGTCCACAAGTCATCAAAGGGCCAAGTTTGAAGACCTCTGTCTTAAATCTAACAAACAAAATGGAGGCCGGCTGAGGAATTCTGGGAGCTGAAGTCCACAAGTGTTAAAGTTGCCAAGGTTGCAGATCCCTGACCTATAGTTAAAATTCTCCAAGCTGGCTGAGGAATTCTGGGAATTGAAATCTGCCCATCTTCAGTCAGCCGAGTTCGAAAAACCTGGGCTTAAATGTCAAGAAAGATTTCTTGAGACATGCTTTCTCTCCTCCCCAGCATGCCTTTGGGGTTATAACCACAAATCCTTGTCTTCTGCTTTCTGTTCCCCATCCTGCAGGCTGACTGTAAGATCCGAGATGCTCTGGGCAACCAGCCGTTGCACCGAGCTGCAATCACAGGACAGGAGGAGGCGCTACAGTTCCTGGTGTCCGATCTTGGGGTTGATGTCGATGAAAAGGCCACGGTCCTCGGTCTCACTGCCCTGCATTATGCGGCAAAGGTCTCTGTCCTTTTTTTATTGGCCTTCGGGGCAGCGTCACTTTATTTTGTGTGTTTGTGTCCTGCCTTTATTCTTTTTACAAGTGACTGAAAGGGACGAACATATCAAAACACATCTTCCTCCTATTTTTCCCACAACGACCCTGTGAGGTGGGTTGGGCTGAGAGGGAATGATTGGCCCAAAGTCATCTAGCTGGTTTCCATGCCCAAGGCGGGGCTAGAACTGTCTCCTGGTGATTGGCCGAAAGCCACCCAGTTGACTTTCATGGTTAAGGCGGGTCTAGAACTCACTGTCCCCTGGTGATTGGCCCAAAGTCACCCAGTTGACTTTCATGGCTAAGATGGGACTAGAACTCACGTCTCCTGGTGATTGGCCCAGTCACCCAATTAGCTTTCATGGTTAAGGCGGGTCTAGAACTCATTGTCTCCTGGTGATTGGCCCAAAGTCACCCAGTTGACTGTCATGGTTAAGGCGGGTCTAGAACTCATTGTCTCCTGGTGATTGGCCCAAAGTCACCCAGTTGACTTTCATGGCTAAGGCGGGACGAGAACTCACCGTCTCCTGGTGATTGGCCCAAAGTCACTCAGTCGGCTTTCATTCCTAAGGTGGGACTAGAACTCACCGCCTCCTGGTGATTGTCCCAAAGTCACCCAGACAGCTTTTGTGCCTAAGGTAGGACTAGAATTCACTAGCCTAGACCCCGAGACCCAAGTGACTCTCAATTAAGGGTGCCTTAAGGCAAATAACCAACAGATTCAGCATCATCTTATAGTAATTAAATATTTTGTCTAACTAGGGATTTACAAAAAAAAAAAAAATATTATTCTTTCAACTTTTAAAACAGTCTTTACTGCGGAGGAAGGAAGAGGAGGAACATCTGAACACATCCACCCTCTGGTGTGTGACCTTCTCCTGGCCTTTTCTTCCTCTTCCTCACCTCCCATCCTCCCCAGCCTACTGCAATTGTTCCTGGCCACTTCTGCTTTCCAGCTAAACGAATGCAGCCTTAGTGGCCCAGGTCCCTTCATCCATGTGATGGGCGGTCCTGGCAAAGGATTCTGGGAGCTGACATCCATCGCCTGTGTCCTCTTTGGCTCCTGAGCTGAGAATAAAATAGAAACCCTACGGATGACTAAAACCTACAGATTGCAAACTATGATTTGTGGCTAGGCCCATAGAGTAAGTCCATCCAGGTTGCACAAACCACAGTTCAAGGAGCTGAAACTTGGTCTGAATTTCGACTCATTTGTGTTTTTGTTCTGCCATGTAGGAAGGGCACAAGGGTACGATCCAATGTCTGCTTTCCTTGGGGGCGTCCCTGCATGTGCAGGATAAGAAGCATCGAACTGGTAAGGCCGCTTTGCTAATGAGACCCTGAGGGACCACCAAACCAGGTCAGCGGGGTGCAGGAGGCTTACAGGGTCTGCATCCTCTAGGACGAGTCTTCTGAGGATAGGCCCAAAGTCACCCAGCTGGCTTTCATAGCAAAGATGGGACTAGAACTCACCATCTACTGGTTGGTCACCCAGTCAGCTCTTATGCCTAAGGCAGCACTAGAACTCACTGTCTCCTGGTGATTGGCCTAAGGTCACCCTGATGGTTTTCATGCCTAAGGCAGGACTAGAACTCACTGTCTCCTGGTGTTTGGCCTAAGGTCACCCTGATGGTTTTCATGCCTGAGGCAGAACTAGAACTCACCGTCTCCTGGTGATTAACCCAAGGTCACCCTGCTGGTTTTCATGCCTAAGGCAGTACTAGAACTCACTGTCTCCTGGTGATTAATCCAAGGTCACCCTGATGGTTTTCATGCCTAAGGCAGGACTAGAACTCACCGTCTCCTGGTGATTAACCCAAGGTCACCCTGATGGTTTTCATGCCTAAGGCAGGACTAGAACTCACCATCTCCTGGTGATTAACCCAAGGTCACCCTGCTGGTTTTCATGCCTGAGGCAGAACTAGAACTCACCATCTCCTGGTGATTAACCCAAAGTCACCCTGCTGGTTTTCATGCCTAAGGCAGCACTAGAACTCACTGTCACCTGGTGATTAATCCAAGGTCACCCTGCTGGTTTTCATGCCTGAGGCAGAACTAGAACTCACCATCTCCTGGTGATTAACCCAAAGTCATCCTGCTGGTCTTCATGCCTAAGACAGGACTAGAAGTCACTGTCTCCTGGTGATTAATTCAAGGTCACCCTGCCTAAAGCAGGACTAGAACTCACAGCTCCTAGTTTCCAGCCTGATTCCTTAACCACTAGAGCAGTGGTTCTCAACCTTTCTAATGCCGCGACCCCATAATACAGTTCCCCATGTTGTGGTGACCCCCAACCACTTATACATCACCGTGTGCCAGGGCCGTGGCCAAAGAAAAGGGGAAAAAAATGGCGGACAGCCTTGTTTGGCGACCCCCGTGAAATGGTCGTTCGACCCCAAATGGGGTCCCGACCCACAGGTTGAGAACCACTGCACTAGAGGAAACTGGCTAAATTTACCTCTGAAATAAATACAGCGAATCTGCATCTAAAACCACCTAGGCTTAAGGCAAAATGAATATATTCGTACGAACGAATGTTAAATTCTTGACTTCAATAAGAGCTGGAGGGACTGACGCCGGAGGGCTGCGTGCTGCCATGGCGTGCACAAGGCCTTCACGCTTGCTTTGCTTTCTCTGTCCCGCACAGCGCTGCACATGGCTTCTGCAAGACAACACGCACCCTGTGTGCGTTTCCTCCTGCAGGCAGGTTTAAAGGATTCTCCAGACGACACCGGGATGTACGCCAGGCAGCTGGCGAAGAAACCTGACCTTCTCCAGCTCTTTGAGGAGAACAGACTTGGTGGGAACGAGCATTAAAAAGACACACACACACACACACACACACACACACACACACACACACCCTAATTTCCAACTCTTTTCTGGTATAACATATGAGCAAAAGCTTCCCAGAGGCTCTTTCCCAAAATGTTATAAGGGGGAGGAGTCTTTTAGTCGATGGGGAATTCTGGTAGTTGAAGGCCACACATCTGAAAGTTGCTGAGGATGAGGAACAGTGGCCTAGCGGCTAGCCCAGTGGTGGCGAACCTATGGCGTGCGTGCCAGAGGGGGGCGCTCGGAGCCCTCTCTGGGCACGCGTGCCTCGCTCTTTGGCTAAGTTTTCACAGAAAAAAAAGCTGTTTCTCAAGCCCCTTCCTAGCCAAAACAAGCTTCCAGAGCGAGCGGGCTGTTTTCAGCTTTGAATTCTATCAAATCTGACACCAGAAACAGACTAACAGATGACCTGAGTGCTGCATGTGTTGCTTTCAAACGTACAAAGTATGAGCCAAGGTTGGACAAATGATCAGCATGCATACAACAGAAAAAATCACATTAATGGTTCAATAGCATGCCAAATGCAAACTGTTTACCTTTCAGTAAAATGTTGTTTGTATCATTGAAAGCTTTGTTATGGTGTTTTTCTTTTAAGACAAAAGATGTTAATGTATGAGTTGTTTTTTTCTAAACTAAAACCTCAGTATTCAGATTAAATTGCCCTGTTGGCACTTTAATAATAATAATAATAATAATAATAATAATAATAATAATAATAATAATAATAATAATAATGTCGGAAGGGACCTTGGAGGTCATCTAATCCAACCCCCTGCTCAGGGAGGAAACCCAAACCATTTCAGACAAATGGCTGTCCAGTCTCTTCTTAAAAACTTCCAGTGTTGGAGCATTCACCGCTTCTGGAGGCAGGGTGTTCCACTGGTTAATTCTCCTAACTGTCAGGAAATTTCTCCTTAGTTCTAGGTTGCTTCTCTCCTTGATTAGTTTCCATCCGTTGCTTCTTGTTCTGCCTTCAGGCACTTTGGAAAATAGCGCTTTGCGATAAATAAGTGGGTTTTGGATTGCAGTTCGGGCACTCGGTCTCTAAAAGGTTCGCCGTCACTGGCCTAGCCTGTATGGCTTATTTTGTGGGAATTCATGTTTCAGTCAGCCTTCCGGATGAATAAGTCCGGCATAGCATAGAGCATAATTCTTGAATAATATAATACTGTGGTCTGTTTGGCAGCCATTGGTCCTATTTAAAGAGCAATCGTGGCGTAATACAATGTGCAAACCTGTTTTCATATGCCACACCAAGTGAATAGCTGGCTGCCGCAAACATGTATCCATGTAACTCTAACCAGGGTTGACTCGGTCTAATTTTCTAGTTGACACTATACAGGTAGTCCTTGAGTTAGGTCGCATGAGGGGCTGACATGACTCCAGGACGCTGCGACCGTCATAAATATGAATCAGTTGTCGAGCATCTGAATTCTGATCACGTGACCCAGGGGATGCTGCAACGGTCGTAAGTGTGAAAAACGGTCCTAAGTCCCTTTTTTTTCAATGCCATTGTAACTTTGAACGGTCACTAAATGAAATGGTAAGTTGAGGATTGCCTGTATTGGGTGAATTTATAGCAAGTTTGTATCTCATCCTTTTGGAAAAACATTAGCCAACTTGGTATAGCGGCTAAGATGTTAGACGGGAGAGGCTGAATCGCGCCCTTAAAGATGGAAGCTGGGGAGTTTGGGCTTGCCGCTTGCTCTTGGCCCAACCCACCTCACAGGGTTGTTGTTATTGGGATAACAGGAGGAGCTTAGAGATATCAAAAGATAATTGCCTTGTTTATTCGGAGTTTCAATGGAAAGGGTCTTCAAACTTGGCCACTTTAAGCCTTGTGGACTTCAATTCCCAGAATTCCTGAGCCAGCATGGCTCAGCTTGGAAACCTCTCCCTTTCCCCTCAGTACGGCTGGCTCAGGAATTCTGGGAGTTGAAGTCCACCAGTCATAAAAGAGCCAAGGTGGCCTACCCCTGACCTAAGTCCTCCTGTTCTAAGCGGTGAGCCTCCTAGAGCAGGGGTAGGCAACCTTGGCTCTTTTATGACTGGTGGACTTCAACTCCCAGAATTCCTGAGCCAGCATGGGGAAAACCTTGGCCCCATGACTTGCGGACTTCAACTCCCAGAATTCCTCAGCCAGCATGAGGGAACTATGGCCCCTTCATGATTGGTGGACTTCAACTCCCAGAATTCCTGAGCCAGCATGGCTCATCTTGGAAACCTCTCCCTTTCCCCTCAGCACGGCTGGCTCAGGAATTCTGGGAATTGAAGTCTACGAGTCATAAAGCGGCCTAGGGCAGGGCTAGGCAACATTGGCTCTTTTATGACTGGTGGACTTCAATTCCCAGAATTCCTGAGCCAGCATGGCTCAGCTTGGAAACCTCTCTCTTTCCCCTCAGCATGGCTGGCTCAGGAATTCTGGGAGTTGAAGTCCACCAGTCATAAAAGAGCCAAGGTTGCCTACCCCTGGCCTAAGTCCTCCTGTTCTAAGCGGTGAGCCTCCTAGACCAGGAGTAGGCAACCTTGGCTCTTTTATGACTGGTGGACTTCAATTCCCAGAATTCCTGAACCAGCATGGGGGAACTATGGCCCCCTCATGACTTGCAGGCTTCAACTTCCAGAATTCCTGAGCCAGCTTGAGGGAACTATGGCCCCTTCATGACTCGTGGACTTCAACTCCCATAATCCCTGAACAAGCCTGGCTCAGCATGGAAACCTCTCCCTTTCCCCTCAGCATGGCTGGCTCAGGAATTCTGGGAGTTGAAGTCCACGAATCATAAAAGGGCCAAGGTTGCCTACCCCTGGCTTGGCTGAAGCCTCTTCTGGGCAGCGGGTCACATGTTCATCCCCCGGACGCGCCAGCCGTCCGCTGCTTCCTAGGGCAGCGGCTTCACCCGCGCGGGTACGCATGCGCCTCCCTCCCAAGCACGCTGCCGCCGCCGCCGCCACCTGCGTGGCATCGAGCCTTCCTCGCCTTGGCCGGCCGAGGGCGCGCAGCCAATCACCGCCGGGCGGGTGGGTGGCGTTCAGTGGGATAAAGGAACGCCCCGCCTCCTTTTTCCTCCCCTCCCTCCCACCCTCCCTCTTTTTGATTGACATCTCGCGGCAGCCCAATAACGGCCGCCGGCCGGGCAGCGCCCCCTGGGCGACGATGGCGGGGATTGGGGCGCCCTCCAGCTCCTCCTCCTCGGGTGGCGGGCGAGGCCCCGCCCCGCCCTCCAAAGGCCCCGCCCCTCTGGCGCGGTCTCCTCCCGGCGGCGGCGGAGGCAGCAGCAGCGTCGCCTCCATTTTCTCCTCAGCCGTCGCCTCGTCCTCCTCCAGCGCCGGCGCTCACGGCCGCCGCGGGCCCGAACCGCCGCCCAAGCCCCGGCCCCGCCGCCCGAGCCCCGTCGCCGCCGCCGCCCCCGCGCGAGGGAGGCCCCCCAGCGCCGCGCCCCCGCCGCCCGGCCTCGCCCGCCGCCCGGCCGCCGCCTCCGCTGCAGTCACCGCCGCCATGAACGAGGAGTACGACGTGATCGTGCTGGGCACCGGCCTGACGGTGAGCCGGCGGGGGCGCAGGGGAGGGGGGGTCCTCGCGTCCTGGCGGCGGGGGGGGGTATTGCGGGGGTCGTCTGGACGCGTGTAACGTGGGAAGGGGGACACACGTGTAGCACGAGGGAAGGGAGACAACCGTGTCAGGTGTGGGCAGGGAAGGACCTGTGTAGCTTGAGGGAGGATGAAAATGCAGGTCGCTTGAGGGTAGGCAAGGCGCAGATAGCTTGTGGGAAGGGAGAGACACGTGTAGCATGCGGGAAGGGAAAGACCCGTGCAAGATGTGGGCAGGGAAGGACCCGTGTAGCTTGAGGGAGGACGACAATGCAGGTCGCTTGAGGGTAGGCAAGGCGCAGGTAGCTTGTGGGAAGGGAGAGACACGTGTGACTTGGAAGGGAGAGACACATGGAAGATGTGGGCAGGGAAGGACCCGTGTAGCTTGAGGGAAGAGGGAAATGCATGTCGCTTGAGGGTAGGCAAAGGCCTAGGTAGCTTGTGGGAAGGGAGAGACGTGTGTAGCATGCGGGAAGGGAAAGACCCGTGCAAGATGTGGGCAGGGGAGGACCCGTGTAGCTTGAAGGAAGAGGAAAATGCATGTCGCTTGAGGGTAGGCAAAGGCCTAGGTAGCTTGTGGGAAGGGAGAGACCCGTGTAGCATGAGGAAAGGGAAAGACACGTGTGACTTGGAAGGGAGAGATACGTGTAGCTTGAGGGAGGACGAAAATGCATGTCGCTTGAGGGTAGGCAAAGGCACGGGTAGCTTGTGGGAAGGGAGAGACACGTGTAGCATGAGAAAAGGGAGAGACCCGTGTAAGGTGTGGGTAGGGAAGGACCCGTGTAGCTTGAGGGAAGAGGAAAATGCATGTCTAGGCAAAGGCACGGGTAGCTTGTGGGAAAGGAGAGACACGTGTAGCATGAGGGAAGGGAGCTGGGCTGGACCTGGTGTCCCCCGTCCTCCCCCCTTGTTGAGACCAGCCGTTACTTGGGGATTGTTTTACTAGGGTTAGCTGTTCTATCAATGGGGCTGGGAGTCATCTGAATGCGTGGAACTTGAAGGAATAGAGACGGCTAACTTGCAGGTAGAGAAATACACGTGTAGCTTGAGGGGAGACACAAATGCGTGTAGCTGGAGGGCAGGCAAAGGCACATGTAGCTTGTGGGAAGGCAAAGACAGGTGTAGCATGAGGGAAGAGGGCTGGGCTGGGCTGGGCTCGGTGTCCTCCCCCCCTCCCTCTCTTTTAGCAGAAATCTGCCTTCATTTGGGGATTATTTTATTAGGGTTACCTTTTATATCACAGGATATCAGCGGGGGCTGGGAGTCATCTGAATGCGTGTAATTTCAAGGCAAGGAAGGACACAGGTAGAGTTTGTGGGAAGGGAAAAAAGACACAGGTAACTTGAGGGCAAACGGCGGGGCTTGGTGTCCCCCCCCCTTTCACCTCCTTCCCTTCTTTTGGTTATTTGGGGGTTATTTTATTCTGATTAGGTTTTTTGGGGGGGGGTTATATCAGGGCTGGGAGTCATCGGAATGGCTTCTGCCCCCCCCCATCAAAGATACGTGTAACTTGAACGAAGGCGGTTGGGGTGGGCTTGGTGTCTCCCCCCCCCTTTCCTCTTTTTCCTCTCCCCTTTTTGAGACTTTATTTTGGAAATGAGTCTTTTATAGCAGTGTTTCTCACCCTTGACCATTTTAAGGCATGTGGACTTCAACTCCCAGAATTCCACAGCCAGCAACGCTGGCTGTGGAATTCTGGGAGTTGAAGTCCACATGCCTTAAAATGGTCAAGGGTGAGAAACGCTGCTTTATAGGAACGTTTGATTATTATATATTGGCCTTATTTTCTGAGCCTCCTGTCCCCCCCCCTTTAATCTTCTTCACACTTTTTGTGCCCCTTTTTTTTAATCTCCTCCCCCTCCCACCTGCAGAGTTGGGTCCATACAGACGACCTCCCCCCCCAGACCCGGGTCTTCTGGGGACATGTGATCTGGCTCAGCCTGCCCCCCCCCCCTGTTTTCCTTCGGCTTCTGCAGCCAAGAAAACTGGGCTTCCTTTTATCCTGGTTTATCCAGCATTCCCTTCTCAGGGATGGAGCCCCTGCGTGGCGGCTACTCCTTCCCATTTTGCCCCCTCCCCACCCTAGGTACCGTTACCCATAATTCTTGGCTGCCAGCCTTGGAGATCCGGGGGGGGGGGGGAAGAGACCCTGGCGAGGGCCAAAACACCATTCGGCAGCACACTGCTCCTGACCATGGAGGCTCTGACCTTGGAAGTTGCCCCTTCTTTTTTCCAGCCTGTGGCATCGAGGAAGATATCCCAGGAGTTTTTATTTTCTATTTTTAATGTTGTATTACAGGCAGCCCTTGACTTGACGGCCACAATTGAGCCTGGAATTTCCGTTGCTAAGCAAGACAGTCCAGTGGGTTTTGCCCCCGTTTTGCGACCTTCCTTGCCACGGTGGTTAAATAAATCTGGCTTCTTCCCCCCCCCCCCCCCGTGGATTTTGCTTGTCAGAAGGTCCCAAAGGGGATCACGTGACCCCTGGGGAGGCTGAAAACCATCATATATGTGTGTCTGAATGTGGATCACCTGACCCTGGGGAGGCTGCGCCGGTCGTAAGTGTGAACAACGGCCGTCAGTCCCTTTTTCCAGTGCCGTTGTGACTTCAAAATTAAAGAGTTAGCTGCATTTAATTTTTTTACTCTCAGATCATCCCCTGCCCTTTAGTCTCGTCCTGGCCTTCTCTGTTTTTTCTCTGAGCATCCCACCACCTCTGCTTTAAGTCCTCCTTTTGCGTCAAGGGGCACTATTGCCATTCCCAGGAGCTCCTGGGCCTTGCCAGGTGTGTGTGTGGGGGGGTGGGATTGGGGGGTGGGAGACTTTGGGAATAGACCCATCCGTTGCTTCAGAGCCTTGACCCCCCCTTGTCATTCTTCAGCTAGCATTTTCCCCATTGAAATCAATGTGTCAGTTTGCAGGGAGACATTAGCAATTAATAGCTTAGATGAGGATTGAGCAGAGCTAATTGGCTTTAATCCAAGCCTGGGAGGGCCAGGCTGTTGATTCAGCTCTCCTACCTTGCAGGTTTGTTGTTCTTTTCTGTGCCTTTTCTCTCTCTTTTTTCCTCCCCATCCAGAATGTTGACGCTGCGTTTTTTTTCTGGAGGAAATAACTTGGTAATTCTCAAACTGACAGAATGGTAGCAGAAGTACCCTTATTAATCTACATTGTGACTTCGGGAAATGTCTTTTAAGTAGCCCCTTTAAGGTTAAAAAAAAAAAAATTGGAGACGAGATGGGTTCAAGGCCACCCAGTTCGGCCCATGGATTTGGAGTGAGGGATTTTAACTTTAATTTGACATTTAGCTCTCTTTGCTCGATTCGTGAGTTGTCCGTGTCTCCTTGTCCTTCTCTTGCATTTGTGACCTTTGCACAATTTCTTTTTTCTTTTTTTTTTTTTTTGCATCTTCAGCTTCTCTTTCTCATTTGCAGGTTTTCCTATTTCTTCCTCCAAACCAGGTCTCTGCTCACAAGTCATTTTTTTTTTCAGTGCCATTTTAACTTCAAATGGTCACTAAACAAATGACTGTAAGGGGAGGGATTACCTGCATTCTCTCTGCTGTCCTTTGAAACAGTGGGGAACCATCTCCCCCCCCCCAGCATCAATATTGCCCCCCCTTGACCCTTAATGTCTGTCCTCTGAAGCAGTGGTTCTCAACCTTTTTAATGCAGTGACCCCCCAACCGGTCGTAAGTCGAGGACTACTCAACCGGTCGTAAGTTGAGGACTACTCAACTGGTGCAGCACCATTTGCAGACTGGGACTTTTGGCGGGTTCAGCAGGGCAGAGACAGCCTGGACAATTCCTGTTGGCTTTTGAAAGCCAATAGAATTAGACTCTACTCAAGAGAGTCTATTCTATTGGCTTTCAAAAGCCAATAGAAGAAAAGGGAGTAGCACAGCTAAGGAAAAGGGGGGAAAAAGTGGCGGACTGCGTTGTTTGGCGACCCCCGTGAAATGGTCGTTCGACCCCAAATGGGGTCCCGACCCCCAGGTTGAGAACCACTGCTCTGAAGGATAAAGAGAACCTTTGCTTAAATGAAGGTTTACACTATGGGCGTCAAATCTTTGTGACTTTAAGACCTGTGGACTTCAACTCCCAGACTTCCCCAGTCAGCATTGCTGCCAAAGGAATTCTGGGAGTTAAAGTCCACAGGTCTTAAAGTCACAAAGATTGGACGCCTCCGGTCTAAGCCCTCATTTAAGCAAAGGCATGCTGGCTGAGGAATTCTGGGAGTTGAAGTCCACAAGTCATCAACAGGCCAAACCTGAAGACCCCTGGCTTATATGGTCCCTGCGGGCTGAGGAATTCTGGGAGCTGAAGTCCACAAGTCATCAAAGGGCCAAGTTTGAAGACCCCTGGCTTATATGGTCCATGCGGGCTGAGGAATTCTGGGAGTTGAAGTCCACAAGTCATCAAAGGGCCATGTTTGAAGACCCCTGGCTTATATGGTCCATGCGGACTGAGGAATTCTGGGAGTTGAAGTCCACAAGTCATCAAAGGGCCATGTTTGAAGACCCCTGGCTTATATGGCCCATGCTGGCTGAGGAATTCTGGGAGTTGAAGTCCACAAGTCATCAAAGGGCCAAGTTTGAAGACCCCTGGCTTATATGGTCCATGGTGGCTGAGGAATTCGGGAGTTGAAGTCCACAAGTCATAAAAGGGCCATGTTTGAAGACCCCTGGCTTACATGGTCCATGCTGAGGAATTCTGGGAGCTGAAGTCCACAAGTCATCAAAGGGCCAAGTTTACCGTTTGCTCCAGACAAATCGCGTGCCGTGTGGTTGGTGCTTCACTCCAAAGAAAGTAAAAAAAATTGCCACATCTCCCTGTCAAGTGTGAATCACGGCTTTCTCTCGGATATATTGAATTACAGCAGGCTTTCTACGGAAAAGAGAACCGATTCGGATCACATTTCAGGGGGGAAACCGCTCAACGTTTGTGGCCCTGAAAGGGTTTTATTTTCCCAGCTACCTCACTTCAAGTTGCCAGGCTTTTTAAACCCCCCCCCCCGAAAGAGATTAAAAATCGGTCTCTTGTTGATTTAAAAACTTGTCTCTCACCACAGAAACGTTATAACTTTCGCTTCCGGCCCCTGCATCCGGTTTGCCTCCACTTGCTCGTGTGTAAGTTATCTTGATTGACACGCCGGCTTTCTCGAATCCAAATATACAAATATATCCTCGGTTTGCAACTATTCATTTGGTGACTGATGTTACCACGGATCTAAAAAAAAAAAGCTACTTATGACTGTTTATCGCACAGCCGTTGCAGCGTCCTGGGGGATCATGTGACCAAAATTCAGACACTTGGCAACTGGCATGTACTTACGACAGTTGCAGTGTCCCCGGTGAGGTGTCACGTGATTCCCTTTTGTGACTTTCTGACGAGCAAAGTCAATGGGGGGGGGAAGCTGGATTCCGCTTAATGACCGTGTTAGCCACTGAACAAAGGCAGATTCAGGTCGCCGCGGTGGAAGAAAGGTCATAAAACGGAGCTAAGCTGACTTGATAAAGCTGCGGAAACTCTGCGCTCGGTCACGGTCGTAGGTTGAGGACTGTATTTTCCCAGCCTCTTGCTCTTTGCTGCCCTTCAGGGCCCCTGTTTTGCTCCCCACTTTGTCCTGCCCCCGATCCAATCTCATGGGGGTCTTCTTGGCTAGCCCTCAGTCTCTGTTCATTCCTCATGTGTGAAAACAGCTGGAATTCTGCATCCAGTTTTGCTCGCCAAATTACAGAAAAGAGGTTGAGACTTTGGAAAAAGCGCAGAGAAGAGCAACTAAGACAGTGTTTCTCAACCTTGACCATTTAAAGGCATGTGGACTTCAACTCCCAGAATTCCACAGCCAGCAATGCTGGCTGTGGAATTCTGGGAGTTGAAGTCCACATGCCTTAAAATGGTCAAGGTTGAGAAACACTGAACTAAGATGATTTAAAGGCCTGGAGACCGAAACGCATGAAGAACAGCTGCGGGATTTGGGAATACCAGTCTAGAGAAAAGAAGGACCGGGGGGGGGCATGATAGCACCCCAGTATTTGAGGGGCTGCCCCAAATTGGAGGGGGGCCAACTTATTCTCCAAAGCACCCGAAGGCAGGACAAGAAGCAACGGATGGAAACTCATCAAGGAGAGAAGCAACCTGGAATTAAGGAGAAATTTCCTAACACTGAGGACAATTAACCAGTGGAACAGCTTGCCACCAGAAGTTGGGAATGCTCCATCCCTGGAAGTTTTAAAGAAGAGAACCGTCTGTCTGAGATGGTAATAGGGTTTCCTGCTTGAGCAGGGGGTTGGACTAGATGATCTCCAAGGCCCCTTCCAGTTCTGTTCTGATTGATTGATCACTTTGGTCTCGCGGCTGTTCTCACATCCTTCAGGAGTAGCGCTGCTCCCCATATCTGGGGGTGGGTTCAAATCATTTCACACCCTTGCCATTCCCATCCTGAGGTCTTCCTGTCGTTCGGTGTGTCTGTGTCTGTGTGTGTGTGTGTGTGTGTGTGTGTGTGTCCATCATGCCTCTTTTTTTACACCTTTAATTCTTTTGTGGCCCCTGGCTACCCTGCTGTGTTAGTTCCTTTCTGTGCCCATCATTATGTGTTTTTCCTCTTCCTGGCTGAACTTCAGCTTCCAGAATTCCACAGCCAACCATGCTGGGGATCATTGGAGGGGATCATTTGAATCTTTTTTCAAAATCTTGTGTTTTCCAAACTTGGCCCCTTAAAGATCGGGTGGCGTTCCTGGTTTTTTTTCCCTCCCACCAGATTATTTAGGGATTGTGCCCCCCCCCTCCACTTGAATTTTTTTCCCCCCCTCTGCTCCGTTTCTTCATTTAGGTCACTCTTCTGCAACTGTAGGATACATGGACTTCAACTCCCAGAATCCCTGTGGTGGTGGGGATAATTTCAGAGGATAATTTGAAACGGCTTAAATTTGTCCCTTGTAAGTTGGGTGGACTTTTAACTCCCAGTATTCCCCAGCCGGCCCCGCTGGGGATAATTTCGGGAGAATAACGCTTGCTGGGGAATTCTGGGAGTTGAAGTCCACCCATCTTCAAAGGGCCAAGTTTGAGATACTCTGGTTTAGGAGAAAGGAATTTCCCCAAAGTAACAAACATGCTAAACCTTGAAAGCTGTGGTTTGTCGTCCCTTGAGCCCTGATTGCAACAACAGTCGGCTTAGTGACGGCACGGGAAAAAAGGGACTTACGACCATTTTTCACACTTGCGACCGTTGCAGCATCCCCGTGGTCACGCGATTTACATTCGGATGCTTGGCAACTGACATGTACTTATGTCGGTTGCAGTGTCCAGGGTCACGTGATCCCCTTTTGCGACCACCTGACGGGCCAAAGTCCCTGGGGGAAGGCAGATTCGCCGAAGCCCCGTGTTCCCAAGTTAACAACCGTAGGGATCCACTTAACGACGGTGGCGAGAAAGGTCGTAAAACGGTGCGAGGCCCGCCACAAATTTCTCACTTAGCGACATGGGTTTTGGGCTCACTTCTGGTCAGAAGTCGAGGGCTGCCTGCAGGCCGTTTGAGGGGCCAGCTGTAAAACAGCAGCCCAAGCAGGCTTTCCATAAAAGTCGCCAGAGTAGGGAAACTTTTATTCTTATGTCAACCTTGCCTACTTTATTATTATTATTTTGAGTTGTCGTGCGTGGGGCAGCTAATGAAAGCATTATAATCTCCATTTATCCCGCTCTTCAGTTGTCTCAAAACAGTCATGCATGAGGTGGTTCTTGCTTTGAAGGCCTCTAAGGAGACACTTCCAGATGGGCCTCCCAAAATATTCTGCAAAATGATTTGAAAAGAAAATGCTAGCCTTTTGATCTTTCGACCATTTTCTTTCTTTCTCCTTCTCTCTCTCTCTCTCTCTCTCTCCTTCTCCTCTCTCCCTTTCTTTCTCTCTCCCTCTCTTTCCTCCCTCTCCCTCTCTTTCTTTTCTCTCTCTCTCTTCCCCCTCTCCCTATTTCTCTTCTCTCTTGTTCCCCCTCTCTCCCTCTCTCTTTTCTCTCTCCCTCTCTCATCCCCTGTCCCCCTCTCTATTTCTCTTTTCGTTCTCCCTCTCTCCCTTTCTTTTCTCTCTCTCCCTCTCTTTTTCCCTCTCTCCCTCTTTTCTCTCTCTCTCTCCCTCTCTCTCTCCTCCCCCTCTCCTATTTCTCTTCTCTCTCTTTTCCCTCTCTCCCTCTCTTTTCTCTCTCCCTCTCTCATCCCGTCCCCCTCCCTCTCTATTTCTCTTTTCTCTCTCTCCCTCTCTTTCTTTCCTCCCTCTCTCTTCTCCCCCTCTCCCTCCTCCCCCTCTCCCCATTTCTCTTCTCTCTCTTTTCCCTCTCTCTCTCTCCCCTCTCTCCCTCTCTTCTCTTTCCCTCTCTCTCATCCCCTGTCCCCCTCCCTCTCTTTCTCTTTTCTCTGTCTCCCTCTTTCCCTCTCTTTTCCCCCCTCTCCCTCTTTCTTTTCTCTCTCCCTCTCTCATCCCGTCCCCCTCCCTCTCTTTTTCTCTTCTCTCCCTCTCTCCCTTTCTTTTTTCTCCCTCTCCCCGTCTCCCTCTCTTTCTTTTCTCTCTCCCTCTCTCTCTTTCTCCCCCCTTCTCTCCCTTTCTTTTCTCTCTCCCTTTCTTTTCTCTCCCCCCCCCCCTGTTCTGCTTTCTTTTGAAAAAATCAGTTTGTTTCACTTCTCTGCTGGGACAGCTAACCGTTTTTAGTAAGAAGCCCTTGGGATGACTCACGAGGGTCAAAGCATAGGATAAGAGGGGGATTGTTCTTCCGTAGAAAGAAGCATGGCCGGGGATGAATAGAACCTTCCTGCAATTGTTGAAGCCAGCTCTTTCCTGCATTTGTTTTGAGTCTTTTATTGGGGGGGGGAGGGAGGGGGGTAGAATGGAGATTTCAACTGTTTAAAAAAAAAAACACAAAAAAAACCCTGCCTTCATTTGAGCAGAGAGAGACCCTGGGGTGGAATTCTTTGAAGAGCGGAGATCTGTTGACGGGTGTGTCTCAGAGTGTTGTGTCTCCGGCACAGGTAGTCCCTGACTTACGACAGTTCATTTAGTGACCGAAGTTGACACCGGTACTGAAAAAAAGGGACCTGGGACCGTTTTTCACACTTAGGACCGTTGTAGCATCTCCAAGGCCACAGGATCAAAATTCAGACACTTGGCACCCGACTCATTTATGATGGTTACGGTGTCCTGGGATCATGCAATCAATCTCCTTTTCAGACCTTCTGACAAGCAAAGTCAATGGAATGGAATAGGGAATAAGAGAAGAGAAGAATAGAATAGAATAGAGAATAGAATAGAATAGAATAGAATAGAATAGAATAGAATAGAATGAGGAATAGAACGAGGAATAGAACAAGGAAAGGAACAAGGAATGCAATAAGGAATAGAATAGAATAGAATAGAATAGAATAGAATAGAATAGAATAGAATGAGGAATAGAATAGAATGAGGAATAGAACAAGGAAAGGAACAAGGAATGCAATAAGGAATAGAATAGAATAGAATAGAATAGAATAGAATAGAATAGAATAGAATAGAATAGAATGAGGAATAGAATAGAATGAGGAATAGAACAAGGAATGGAACAAGGAATGCAATAAGGAATAGAATAGAATAGAATAGAATAGAATAGAATGCTAATTGCGGAATAGAATACAATACAATACAATAGAAGAATAAAGAGTGGAATGGAATAGGAAATAAGAGAAGAAAATACAAGAATAGAATAGAATAGAATAGAATAGAACGAGGAATAGAATAATGAATAGAATAGAATGCAAATTGCAGAATAGAATAGAATACAGTACAATAGAAGAATAGAGTGGAATGGAATAGGAAATAAGAGAAGAAAATACAAGAATAGAATAGAATAGAATGAAGAATAGAATAGAAGAAAAGGAATGAAGAATAGAATAGGAAGAATGAAGAATAGAATGGAATAGAAACTTTATTGTCACTTTAAATACACACGAATCAGCATACATTAAACTGAAATTTCGTTGCATTCGGCTCTCAAAAAATACCATTATGCATATACTCACGTACGTAAACATAGATGATACGGAGAAACATGGGAAGCCAGTGGCACTTCAACTCCGTGTTACTAATTTAACAACTGCAGCAATTCGCTTAACAAGTGTGGCAAGGGAAGTCGCCAAACGGGGCAAAACCCACTTCACAAATTAAATGTTGGGCTCCATTGTAGTTGTTGCTTGGCCGAAGGTCGCAAAAGGGCGTCCCAGGGCGCTGCGACCGTGATAAATAGGAGCCGGTTGCCGAGCCTCTGAATTTTGATCACTTGAAGGGATGCTGCAACTGTCGTGAAGTGTCAAACACTGTCGCAAGTCACTTTTCAGGGTTGTTGTTCAGGGTTGTTGCAAGCTTACAATGAGCTGTTGTAAGTCAAAGACTCCCGCAGTGTTTCTCAACCTTGACAATTTTAAGGCATGTGGACTTCAGCTCCCAGAATTCCACAGCCAGCAATGCTGGCTGTGGAATTCTGGGAGCTGAAGTCCACATGCCTTAAAATTGTCAAGGTTGAGAAACACTGCGAACAAAGAGGACTCTGCTTTCTTTGCTGGTTTGCTAGCCTGAACCTTTGCCCCTAAGAGCATAGTGGACAGGGTCAGCTGAGATCTTGCAAGAAAAAAAGCTGAGGGTGACGGAATCTGGAACGCCAGAATATTCGCAGCTAAAATGTAGGCACCTCCACTGAATTTACGGAGGTTTGTTGTTGTAAACTGCTTGTCATGTGTCGGGCGTGGCGTGCTTTTCTGTCTTCAGGCTGCAGTGAAAGCCTTGTGGTGCCTTGGCACATTTCCACTCGAGAGGCACATTGGCTTTCCTCATTTGAAGGCAAAGCAAACTAAAGTTGCTTTTTAAATCACACAGTCAGGCTGAACTTAATTCAGCTTAGATTGGTCCCGATATATATATATATATTTCACTAGAATAGAATTTACTAGCTGTACCTGGCCACGCATTGCTGTGGCTCAGTCTGGTTAAATGGAAAAGAAAGAAAAGAGAGAGCGCACGTTTGTAAGATGTTTAATTTCACAATGCTTGTGGGTATACAATATTTTTTGTTGTTCCGCTGTGTGTGCAAATATAGAGATTACGTCCAACAGATGGCGCTGTTTTTTTAAAAAAAGCATGTTTTTGCCTGTTTTTCAAAAAAAGCATGTTTTTACCTGTCACAGGTGTGACATCTATATAATATAGGTATATAAAAACACGCGCGTATTCGAATGCAACGTTGTGTCAAAATTTCAAAGCAATCGGTGAAGAACTTTCGGAGATTTAAGATTTTGAACAAACGAACTTTTACCTTTTTATTTATATAGATTAATGCAAAATTAAAAACACATTGGACATAGATATGACGTCACTGGTTCCATACATCTTCTGACATTTTACAGTAGTATTAGTACTCATCTAGACATAAAATTCTTAAGCTTTTGCTCACTATTTATAATATAATATTAACACTTTTTCCCTTATTTCTATATATCTGTTTATCTTTTAAATATACATTTGTCTATAATCTATATTTTATTCTAACACTGTACATTTGTCTTGGCTACTCTCTCATTGTCTATCCCAGTGTTTCTCAACCTTGACAATTTTAAGGCATGTGGACTTCAACTCCCAGAATTACACAGCTGGCTGTGTAATTCTGGGAGTTGAAGTCCACATGCCTTAAAATTGTCAAGGTTGAGAAACACTGGGACTCTATCCAATCATAAAGTTGTTCCTAGATTTTGTAGTACTTAGTTTCACTTTTGTCCTTGAGTTCCCACGTAAGTCTACCCATTTCAGCGCAATTGAAAATTTTCAGTAATATTTCCTCTTCAAGTTGGAGTATCTTTCTCCTTCCATTTTTGAGCAAAGGCTATTCGTGCCGCTATATGCAGTAGTAAATAATTTGTATCTTATATTTATTTATTTATTTATGAGACTTATATACCGCTTTAAGTGCAAGCACTCTCGAAGCGGTGTACACCAGTAAGCAATGTATATATATATATATTTACATTGCCCCCAACAATCTGGGTCCTCATTTTACCTACCCCGGAAGGATGGAAGGCTGAGTCAACCTTGAGCCGGTGAGATTTGAACCGCTGACCTGCTGAACACAGTCAGCTAAAGTGGCCTGCAGTACTGCACTCTAACTGCTGCGCCACCTCGGCTCTTATATCTTCTTTCTATAATTCTCAATTAAAAAAAAATCTGGTTTGGCCTCTATCACTATTAGCAAAATTTCTTCCAGCCATTTCTTTAATATGTTCCCAAATTTGTGTGCCTTTGGGCATTGCCACCACATGTGGTAGTAATTCCCAACGTTCTCTCCACACTTCCAGCATATTGAGGATTTCCCCTTGTTCAGCTTAGATTGGTCCCGATGTTAATGGACCTTTAGGTAGATTCGATCCGATTCGATAACCTTTATTGTCATTTTTTTTTTCCTGTGGGCACAACTGCGGTGGCCTTTTTGGCAGCTGCACAGCCCCCGGCTGGCTCTTGCGGGCTGGGCAAGGATTAGCTACGGGGTAGATGATCTTGCAGCCTCGCCAGATTGTGGCCAGCCCAGCCGTAACGCTGTATCAGCACCTTGTTTGGAAATAATATTTGCGAATCCGTAATCGGCTTCCTGAAAGGAGAATGGCTGGCGGAGGCAGGCGCCTGAATAAAAAAAATATGCAATATCTGAAACGAAGTGTGCTTCTCAGCAGCTTCTGCAATAACAAATGTGTGCTGGTCTTGAAGATGTCACAAGATTCTTGACTGCTTTTTTTTTTTTACTACAAACGAAATGCAAGCAGTCCTTGATTTATAACAGTGCATTTAGTGACCGTTTGAAGTTACAGCAGCACTGGGAAAAAAAGTGACGACCATTTCCCCACCCTTACAACCGTTGCAGCATCCTCTCGCGGGTCAGGCGATTGACAAATGACTCACATTTATGACGGTCCCAGTGTCTCAGATCATACCATCCCTTTTTGCGACCTGACAAGCAAAGTCAGTCAGGAAAGCAGATTCAGATTACTAACTTAACAACTGCAGTGATTCACTTAATAATAATTCTGGGAGTCGAAGTCCACAAATCTTAAAAGTTGCCAAGTTTGGAGACCCCTGGTCTAAATAGAAACTTTGCACAGACTTCGAGATTTTTGTTCCTAGATGAACAGATGCTTCTGTTGTGGTAGAGTTACACAGAGGACAGAGGAAACAGATTGCATGAGTCATAAGTTCAGGAGAAACGATATGGTAGCAAAGTTGTTCCTTGTGGTTACAGCAGGGGTCTTCAAACATGGCCCTTCTATGACTTGTGGGCTTCAGCTCCCAGAATTCCTCAGCCAGCATGGACCATATAAGCCTGGGGTCTTCAAACGTGGCCCTTTTATTCCTGGCTGTGGAATTCTGGGAGTTGAAGTCCACAAGTCATAAAAGGGCCAAGTTTAAAGACCCTTGCTTGTGGACTTCAGCTCCCAGAATTCCTCAGCCAGCATGGACCATATAAGCCAGGGGTCTGCAAACTTGGCCCTTTGATGACTTTGGACTTCAACTCCCAGAATTCCTCAGCCAGGCTTATATGGTCTATGCTGGCTGAGGAATTCTGGGAGTTGAAGTCCACAAGCCATAAAAGGGCCAAGTTTGAAGACCCCTGGCTTATATGGTCCATGCTGGCTGAGGAATTCTGGGAGCTGAAGTCCACAAGCAAGGGTCTTTAAACTTGGCCCTTTTATGGCTTGTGGACTTCAACTCCCAGAATTCCTCAGCCAGCATGGACCATATAAGCCTGGCTAAGGAATTCTGGGAGTTGAAGTCCACAAGTCATCAAAGAGCCAAGTTTGAAGACCCCTGGGTTAGAGCATGCGCCTGATAAAAGTTTAATATTTAATATATTTAAAATTCTAATGCTTTCAGTCCATACGCTGGTGGTCTTCTCAGACTCCCTCAAACATAAATCTCTGAAATGAAGAATACTGCGTTCAGGATACAGGCAGTCCTCAACTTACGACCACAGAGGAAGAGAATTTCCATTTCTATGGAAGATGGGGGTTTATGTGAATCGTGCCCAATTTTACTACTTTTTTTGTCACTGCAATTGTTAAGTGAACCACATGGTCGCTAAACAAATCTGTCTTCCCCCATTGACTTTTCAAAAATCCACAGGGAGGCTGCAGCGGTCATAAGTGTGAGGACCGATCATAAGTCGCTTTTCTTCAGTGCCTTCAAAACTTTGGTCATTTAATGGGTGCAATTCGAGGACTTATAGCCGGGGCACAAGCAGGCTGGCATCTGCTAATGTGACCGTTACTGTAAGTAAGCCGTGTAGTGGAGCAGGTAGAAGAAAATCTTCGTAGCTCAGCGTTGAGCTGTGGGGTCCTTGTTGCTCTCCGAGCTTGGTGGTTTCCTTGCAGACGTTTCATGACCCAACTAGGGAACATCATCAGTGCTAGAAGGGAGGGGGGTTTGATTTCTGTTTACATAGAATCATGCAAGGAAAACCACTCCCAGTAAAAGACAATATTTGTAGCTTGGGGTTGAAAATGAAGGGTCCTAGGAAGGAAAGGAAGGAAGGAAGGAAGGAAAAGAAAAGAGAAAAGGGTACAAAGAAGGATAGAGATAGAATAAGGAAAGAAAGGGAGGAAGGAAGGAAGGAAGGAAGGAAGGAAGGAAGGAAGGAAGGAAGGAGAGGAGAGGAGGAGAAGAAGAAGAACTGTGGGGTCCTTGGTGCTCTCTGAGCTTTGTGGTTTTCTTGCAAACGTTTCATGAACTAACTAGGGAACATCATCAGTGTTAGAAAGGAGGGGGAAGGGAAGGAAGGAAGGAAGGAAGGAAGGAAGGAAGGAAGGACTGTGGGGTCCTTGGTGCTTTCTGAGCTGGGTGGTTTTCTTGCAGACGTTTCATGACCCAACTAGGGAACATCATCAGTGCTGGAAAGGAGTGGAAAGGAGGAGAAGGAAAGGAAAGGAAGGAAGGAGAAGAAAAATTGTGGGGTCCTTGATGCTCTCTGAACTGGGTGGTTTTCTTGCAGACGTTTCATGACCCAACTAGGGAACACCATCAGGGCTAGTCTTAGTACAAGGGGGAACCATCTCCCGCAGAATCAGCCTCTTCTGCAAAGGGAGGGACAGCACTGTTTCTGTATAGGCTTTGTAGTTGCTCCTTCTGGCATCTCCTTTATGCAGGTGCCTGCCAGCTGTTTAGAGAACCCTTCCTCTGGATAATTGACAGAACTGGGGGGGGGGACCTCAAAGTACAGTCATTGAAGCCCTAACCTTTGCAATCTGTATTTTCCTTTCCTCTGTTCCCCCCCCCCCCACCTAGAATTGCTCACGGTCTCCCTGTGATGGTTGTGATTGTGGCTTAATCTCTGAAACCTGACGACAATAGAGTGAATTGTTTGTTGCCACTTTGTTGGGCTCAATCATTAACCCGCCTCAGCTCTGTTTCTTGTGTCTTCTTTGATGCCGTCCATCTGCTTCTCCCTGAAGCAGTTAACCAGGATACTGAGGTCATCCCGTGGCTTTGATCTGAAGCCGTGTTTCTCACCCTTGACCATTTTAAGGCACGTGGACTTCAACTCCCAGAATTCCACAGCCAGCATCGCTGGCTGTGGAATTCTGGGAGTTGAAGTCCACGTGCCTTAAAATGGTCAAGGGTGAGAAACACTATAGGAACGTTTGATTATTATATATTGGCCTTATTTTCTGAGCCTCCTGTCCCCCCCCCCCCTTTAATCTTCCTCACACTTTTTGTGCCCCTCTTTTTTATCTCCTCCCCCTCCCACCTGCAGAGTTGGGTTCATACAGACGACCCCCCCCCCCAGACCCGGGTCTTCTGGGGACATGTGATCTGGCTCAGCCTGCCCCCCCCCCCCCAGTTTTCCTTCCGCTTCTGCAGCCAAGAAAACTGGGCTTCCTTTTATCCCGGTTTATCCAGCATTCCCTTCTCAGGGATGGAGCCCCTGCTCCATCCCTGAGAAAATAAGGCCAATATATAATAATCAAACGTTCCTATAGTGTTTCTCAAGCTTGACCATTTTAAGGCACGTGGACTTCAACTCCCAGAATTCCACAGCCAGCATCGCTGGCTGTGGAATTCTGGGAGTTGAAGTCCACGTGCCTTAAAATGGTCAAGGTTGAGAAACACTGAATTCTGAAGGAAGCCCCAAAATTTACCCTTGCTTAAGTTGAGTTTTGCCCCATTCTGCCGTCTTCCTTGCTCGAGTCGTTAAGTGAATCTCTTCGGTTGTTAAGCTAGTCACATGGTTGTTAAGTGAATCCAGCTTCTTCCCCCTCGACTTGACTTGTCGGAAGGTCGCAAAAGGGGATCGCCTGAACCTGGGGCGCTGCAACTGTCATAAGTCCATGTCAGTTTCCAAGCATCTGGATTTTGATCACGTGACCACGGGGTTGCTGCCACGGTGGCCAGTGTGAAAAGAAGAAATAGGGGAGACACGATATAGCAGTATCTTCCAGTATTTAAGGGGCTGCCCCAAGGAAGAGGAGGGGGTCAACCTATTCCCCAAAGAACACGAAGGCAGGACAAGAAGGAATGGATGGAAACCCATCAGAGAGAGAAGCAACCTGGAACTAAGGAGAAACTTCCTAACAGTGAGGACAGTTAACCAGTGGAACAACCTGCCACTAGAAATCGTGGCTGCTCCATCCCTGGAGGTTTTTAAGAAGAGACTGGACAGCCATTTTCTGAAATGGTATAGCGCGGAGGTAGGCAACCTTGGCTCTTTTAGGACTGGTGGACTTCAACTCCCAGAATTCCTGAGCCAGCCATGCTGAGGGGAAAGGGAGAGGATTCCATGATGAGCCAGGCTGGCTCAGGGATTCTGGGAGTTGAAGTCCACGAGTTATAAAAGAGCCAAGGTTGCCTACGCCTGGTGTAGGGTTTCCTGCCTGAGCAGGGGGTCGGACTAGATGACCTCCAAGTTCCCTTCCAGCTCCTATTCTATTCTATTCTATTCCCTATTTTCTATTCTATTCTATTCTCATCCTATTCTCATCCTATTCTATTATCATTCTATTATCATCCTATTCTGTTCTTTTCTGTTCTGTTCTATTCTATTCTATTCTGTTTCTTATTCTATTCTGTTCTATTGTATTCTATTCCTTATTCTATTCTATTCCATATTCTATATTCTATTCTATTCCATTCTATTCCATTCCATATTCTATATTCTATTCTATTCTATTCTATTCTATTCTCATCCTATCCTATTTCAGTGCCGTTGTAACTTTGAACGGTCACTAAATGAACGGTTGTAAGTTGAGGACGACCTGTACCTGCCTCTCACTTTGATTGGAAAAGGGGGTTCGGATCCATCTGGATTCTGCTGCAAAAATTGATTTCCCCCCCCCCTTAAATTGAGCGATTCCAGCCTACGAATGGGTTGCCCTCTGGTGATAGCCCTGCAGATCAGATTTTATGTTTCCTTGCTTCCCTCCCTTGCTTTGCTCGGGCCTAATTCTTCCCCACCTCCGGTTGAGCAACCTTCCTGTTGCAATTTCATCTGGGTGCCAAGTTGTAGCTTTCCTGCACCCAGCAACAGTATGGGATGCTTGCAGAGCCCCAAAAAAAAAAAAAAGTACGCTTAAGCTTAAGCTGCAAGATAAGCCTCCACCTTAATTATAAAGCTTGATTTTCAAGTAAGAGGCAGGGAGAGCCAAGGGCAAGAACCGGCTTGCCTGCTCTTAGCAAACACCTCTGCTACTTTTTAACTTGGCGACGCTGGCTTGGAACTCTGTTGGGAGGGATTTGGGGGTGGGGGCTGTCAAATTGGGGCTCCTTTTAAATAGAGGAGGGCCGAGGAATTCTGGGAGTTATAATAATAATAATAAAGTTGGAAGGGACCTTGGAGGTCATCAAGTCCAACCCCCTGCTCAGGCAGGTAACCCTATACCATTTCAGACAAATGGCTGTCCAGTGGCTTCTTAAAATCTTCCAGTGTTGGAGCATTCATCGCTTCTGGAGGCAGGTAGTTCCACTGGTTAATTGTTCTCACTGTCAGGAAGTTTCTCCTTAGTTCTAGGTTGCTTCTCTCTTTGGTTAGTTTCCATCTGTTGCTTCTTGTCCTGCCTGCAGGCGCTTTGGAAAATAGCTTGACTTCCTCTTCTTTGGGGCAGCCCCTGAGATACTGGAAGACTGCTATCCTGTCCCCCCCTCATCCTTCTCTTTATTAAATTAGATATGCCCAATTCCAGCAGCCGTTCTTTATATGCCTTAGCCTCCAGTCCCCTGATCATCTTTGTTGCTCTTCTCTGCACTCTTTCTAGAGTCTCCACATTTTTTTTTTTACACCGTGGTGACCAAAACTGGATGCAGTTGAAGTCCACCAAGTCTTAAAAGGTGCCAAGGTTGGAGAGCCCTGCCATAAATTGGGATTGCTTTGCTCCCGTTGGCTGCTACCGTCCATCTTCTGCTTGCGCAGTATTGACCAAAATTGTGGAAACTAAAAGTGTACAGTAGAAATGCCACCTTTGGTTAAGTTTCCACCCATTTTTCTTCTAATTTCTTTATAATTGTAGCCTTGTTCACTTAATAAGACTAGTTTACATCGCTTTCTGGGTGACCAGTCAACTCTTTGCACCATGACTTTAATTTTATTATGTTTAACAAGCTCACTAAATGAAAGAACGCAAAAAAAACCCCCAACCAACTTGATAGCCATCACATAACACACTGACAAATGTCCTCCTCTCAGCTTCAATACATGAGATCAATAACTGGATCCTGCTGTGATCTGATTGGCTCATGGCCAAAACAAGAGGACACCTGATTGGCTTTCTAAACGCTGATTGGCTACAATCAAATGAAGGAAAGCTACCTGAGATCAACCTAAGCAAGTTGTGCTTCCTTTTTCTGGTTATTTGGCTATAACTTTTCATAGAACACAGTACAGATAATTGAACAAACTTGGTTGCGTTACATTCTTGATTAAATTATCTTTCCACCGATATATAATTTTATGGTACTACTCCCCCCGCAAAAAAGTGGTGTTATTAGCCATCAAACCTCAAAAATACACTTTTCCCAAAAGGTTTCCACAATTTTGGCCATTACTGTACCTTCAGCATCCTAGATACAGAACGTTTAAAATGCAGCAAGGCAAGTTGGGGTCCTAATCCAACTGGTCCTTCGTTAGAAATATATTTATGATGGATCAGAGGATTTCAGTGGAGACACTCACAGGCTTAACCAGTCCTTCAAACGCGGCCATTGTTCCCATTCTCTCCCGCTTACACCATGAAAAGAAAAGAAACGGAGTTATTATAACAACAACAAGAACAACAAGAAAGACCAAATGAAGAACAGAATAGAGGCATGGGAAGACAAAGCATTACATGGCCAATACATTAAACAAATAGCTGGGAAAGCAGATAATAACAAGACCTGGCAATGGCTAAGAGCAGGAAAATTGAAGAAAAAGACCGAGGGACTAATTCTGGCTGCACAAGACCAAGCCTTAAGGACAAATGCATACAAAGTCAAAATTGAGAAGACAGCAACAGACAGTAAGTGCTGCCTATGCAAAGAAGCTGAAGAAACAGTGGACCACCTGGTAAGCTGTTGCAAGAAGATTGCACAGACTGACTACAAGTAGCGGCATGACAAAGTAGCAACAATGGTGCATTGGAAGATCTGCAAAAAATATCATTTGCCTGTAAGCAAAAACTGGTGGGATCATAAATAGAGAAAGTCATAGAAAATGATAAAATTAAACTGCTCTGGGACTTCAGAATTCAAACAGACAAGCACATGCAACATAACACCCCAGACTTAACAACTGTCGATAAGAAAGACAAAAAAGTCTGGATAGTGGACGTGGCAGTGCCTGGAGACAGCAGAATAGAAGAGAAAGAACTGGAGAAGATAACAAAGTACAAAGACCTACAAATAGAAATAGAAAGACTGTGGCAAAAGCAAGCAAGGGTAGTACCAATAGTCATAGGCGCCTTGGGTGCAATCCCAAAACAACTGGAGCACCACTTGAACTCCATTGGCATTGACAAATTCGCTATTAGTCAATTGCAAAAGGCGGCCTTACTAGGAACTGCTTCCATCCTGCGACGATATCTGTAATACCATCAAACATCCACATCTGCCCATCCCAGGTCCTTGGTAAGGACTCGATAGGTAGACAAAAATGCCAAATCCAGTCTGAACGTCTGGCTGACTGGGCGATGATCCGTAATAATAATAATACTGTTGGAAGGGACCTTGGAGGTCATCTAGTCCAGTCCCCTGCTCAGGCAGGAAACCCTATCCCATTTTGGACCAATGGCTGTCCAGTCTCTTCTTAAACACTTCCAGTGCTGGAGCATTCACTGCTTCTGGAGGCGGGTTGTTCCACTGGTTAATTGTTCTCACTGTTTAGGACACACTTATTTTGAGTGAGACGCTTCTTGACCTTGTTTTGGAAAATAAGTGTAGGAAGTTGCAGTGGAACAATTGTTGGGAATAAAACGTCCGATTTTGATCGTGTGGGGTGCTGAAACGGTCCTAAAGTCCCTTTTTTTTCCGGTGCCGTTGTAAAACTTCAAAGGATCGCTAAATGAATTGTTGCAAGTCAAGGTTGTAAGTCAGTGTTTGTAAGTCAAGTGTAGTTCCTTTATTGTTGTGAACCGACACAGATAAAAGCAATTATTTGTGTTTACCAGACAATCCAAGTCCAGCTAGTCTCTTGGCAGCCTGGCCAAAGAGCCCCTGGACGACAGTCCAACACAACAGCTGTGCTTTCTAGAGGGAAGTGTGTGGCAGGTGGGGGCCGCATCAGAAGGCAGGAAGGCAAAGGATAACGTAGAATAACAGAGCTGCGAGGGACCTTGGAGGTCTTCTAGTCCAGCCCCCTGCTTGATTTTGTTCTGATATCTGCGCTTTCTGCAGGAATGCATCCTCTCTGGCATCATGTCGGTGAATGGCAAAAAGGTCCTGCACATGGACCGCAATGCTTACTATGGAGGGGAAAGTGCTTCTATTACACCCCTGGAAGATGTGAGTATCCTTGCCTTGCCTCCCTCCCTCCCTCCCTCCCTCCCTCCCTTCCTTCCTTCCTTCCTTCCTTCCTTCCTTCCTTCCTTCCTTCCTTTTTCTTCTTTCTTTCTCCTCTTTCTTTCTCCTTTCTTTCTTTCTTTCTTTCTTTCTTTCTTTCTTTCTTTCTCCTCCTTTCTTTCCCATTCCCTTCATCCTTTCTTGCTTGTTTGCTTTCCTTTCTTTTTCTCTTTCTTTTCTCTTTCTTTCCCAATCCCTTCATCCTTTATTTCTTTCCTTTCCCATTCTTTCTTTCTTTCTCTTCTCTTTCCTTCATTCCTTTTCCCCCCTCTCCCTCCCTTCCTTCCTTCCTTTCTTCTTCCTTCTCTCTCTCTCTTCTTTCTCTTCTTTCTTTCCTATTCCCTTCATCCTTTCGTGCTTGCTTTCCTTTTTTCTTTCTCTTTCTTTCCCTGTCCCTTCATCCTTTCTTTCCTTTCTTTCCCATTCCTTTTTTCTTCTCTTCCTTCATTCCTCCCTTCCCCTCTCTCCCTCTTCCTCTGTTTTCTTTCTTTCTTTCTTTCTTTCTTTCTTTCTTTCTTTCTTTCTTTTTCTTTCCTTCCTTCTTTCTCTCCCTCTTTCTTTCTCATTCCCTCCCTCCCTCCTTTCTCCTTCCTTTCTCCTTCCTTTCTTTCTTTCTTTCTTTCTTTCTTTCTTTCTTTCTTTCTTTCTTTCTTTCTTTCTCTCTTTCCCTTCTGGTTCCCTTCTGATTCTGGTCAGTTTACAGATATTTTTTCCTAGGTGGGCGAAGTGCCCAACCCCTCCTAACTTCACCTCCTCTTGTTCTTAAAAGCTGTACAAAAGGTTTTCCATGCCAGGAGTCGTCCCGGAGTCGATGGGCCGAGGAAGAGACTGGAACGTCGATCTGATCCCCAAATTTCTTATGGCCTGTGGTGAGTGGCCGGAAACGGCCTTGACTGCTTTCTTCTCCTGCTAGAAATAAAACAGTGGCTTTCCTTTACTGCTACTTCTTTTGTGTCTCAGCCCTCTGAAAATGCTGCAGCACACACGGCAGCTATCCCTCCGGGCTGCGTAATGGATTTCCTTTATCTTGCAGGTGGGTCCTCAACTTACGACCTTCTTAGGGGAAGGCCTTAAAGTGGAACCCCGGCCCCTTGTGGTGGCGGGTCAGACCCACTACGAAGTAAAGCGTATTCTTGATTCTAGGATTTTTAAAGGGAAATTGCAGTACTTAGTACAATGGAAGCCGACAGACTCAATTAAAAAGTTCTATAGGAAACAGGAAAGTCCATTTGCCTCTTGAAAAATAAAAGCACTTTAAAAGGAGGTGGGGCTTTCTGGGGGGGGCTAATCGGCCCCACGGCTGCATGTTCCTCTAGACCAGTGCTTCTCAACCTGTGGGTCGGGACCCCATTTGGGGGTCGAACGACCATTTCACGGGGGTCGCCAAACAACGCAGTCTGCCATTTCCCCCCCCCCCTTTTCCTTAGCTGTGCTCCTCCCTTTTATTCTATTGGCTTTTGAAAGCCAATAGAATAGACTCTCTTGAATAGAGTCTAATTCTGTTGGCTTTCCAAAGCCAATAGGAATTGTCCAGGCTGTCTCTGCCCTGCTGAGCCCGCCAAAAGTCCCATTCTGCAAACGGTGCTGCACCAGTTGAGTAGTCCTCGACTTACGACCGGTTGAGTAGTCCTCGACTTACGACCGGTTGGGGGGTGGCGGCATTAAAAAGGTTGAGAACCGCTGCTCTAGACACCCCAAGCCATTGTCAACGCTGCTAACACCGGACGTTCTGGCTTGGACAACAGATGAAGATGCAGCCATTTTCCTTCTTATGTTTTACTCTTAGAATTAGAGTTAGAATTAGATGAGACTGGGGGGGGGTGGAGGAGGAAGATGCACGAGAGTTTAGCTAGACATAACAATACTGTAATTAGCGTGAGAACCAGGGTTTTTGAAATAAGAGATGATAAGGAATGGCGGGTGGAAGAACTGGAGGGGAAGCCTGCATTTCAAGCGAATTGGGGAATGTGATTTATGACTGTGAATTGGAGGAGGGAATTGTGCTTTGATACTATGTGATCAGGGGAGGGGAATCCATATTTTGGCTTAATGTCTATATACATTATGCTACTCGAATAAAGATTCCTTAAGGTAAACAATGCCTCAAAGTTCTTTGAAGAGTCTCCTCTGTCGGAACCAGGACAGCCACGTTTTGAGTCTTTTCTGGAAGGCCAGGAAGGCGAGGGCTAGCCTCACCTCTTGGGGAGGGGGTGGGATAGGAGAGAATATCCCACAGAATGGGGAGCAAAGACGGAGAAGGCTCCCTTCCTGGACCCCCCCCCCCAGCGCAGAGTTCTTGAACCACCGGCGGCGTCTCGTCTGTAGCATTCCTCGCCTGCCTGCCTGGGTTCATACTGGGTGATTCATACTGGGACCTGTTTTCTTTTTCCACCTGCAGGCCAGTTGGTCAAGATGCTGCTGTACACGGAGGTGACTCGCTACCTGGACTTCAAGGTGATCGAAGGCAGCTTCGTCTACAAGGGCGGGAAGATCTATAAAGTCCCTTCAACCGAAGCGGAAGCCCTCGCCTCCAGTAAGCCAATGGGTCTTTCTCGTGATGGATCCCACCAGGGGGATCACAATGGGGGTTGCCGGATCATCGCATTGGTAGGCCTCGCCTTACAGCCACAATGGAGTCCCAGAAGTTTTGTTGCTGAGCAAGACGGTTCTTCAGTGACACTGGGTTCCATTTTACGATCTTCCTTGCCACTGTTCTTAAGTGAATCGCTGCAGTTAACATTAAATGAATCACTGCAGTTAACACAGTTGTGAAGTAAATCACTGCACTTAAGTTCTTAACTTGTTAAGTGAATCACTGCAGTTTTTAACACTTGATAAGTGAATCACTGCAGTTAACTGTTAAGTGAATCACTGCAGTTAACTGTGGTGAAGTGAATCAGTGCAGTTAAGTTCTTAACATTCGTTAAGTGAATCACTGCAGTTAAATTCTTAACACTTGTTAAGTGAATCACTGCAGTTTTTAACTGTTAAGTGAATCCCTGCAGTTAGCATTAAGTGAATCACTGCAGTTAACACAGTTGTGAAGTAAATCACTGCAGTTAAGTTCTTAACTTGTGAAGTGAATCACTGCAGTTTTTAACACTTGATGTGAATCACTGCAGTTAACTGTTAAATGAATCACTGCAGTTAACTGTGGTGAAGTTAATCACTACAGTTAAGTTCTTAACATTTGTTAAGTGAATCACTGCAGTTAAATTCTTAACACTAGTTAAGTGAATCACTGCAGTTAACACAGTTGTGAAGTGAATCACTGCAGTTTTCTTAACACTGTTAAGTGAATCACTGCAGTTAAGTTCTTAATACCATTGTGAAGTGAATCACTGCAGTTCTTAAAACTGTTCTTAAGTGAATCCGGCTTCTCCCGTTGATTTTGCCGGTGAGTGGGTCACAAAAGGAGATCACATGCTCCCGGGACATCGTGCAACCATCATAAATACATCCCAGTGGCCAGTTTTGATCACGTGACCGTGGGGACGCTGCAGTGGCTGTAAGTGTGAAAAACAGTCCGAAGTCACTTTTTTTACCAGTGCCGTCACTAGGCAAATGGTTATAAGTCGAGGACTCCCTATACTCCAGAACAATCTCCAGTCCACAGTTAGGGGGAACTGGCTGGAGCCCCATTGATGCTCCTCTCTAAGTTCTTAGGATAGGGGTAAGCCACCTTGGCTCTTTTATGACTGGTGGACTTCAACTCCCAGAATTCCTGAGCCGGCCATGCTGAGGGGAAAGGGAGAGGTTTCCAAGCTTAGCCAGGCTGGCTCAGGAATTCTGGGAGTTGAAGTCCATGAGTCATAAAAGAGCCAAGGTTGCCTACCCCTGGTCTAGGAGGCTCACCGCTTAGAACAGGAGGACTTAGGACAGGGGTAGGCAACCTTGGCCCTTTTATGACTCGTGGACTTCAACTCCCAGAATTCCTGAGCCAGCATGAGGGAACTATGGCCCCCTCATGACTCGTGGACTTCAACTCCCAGAATTCCTGAGCCAGCATGGCTCAGCTTGGAAACCTCTCCCTTTCCCCTCAGTGTGGCTGGCTCAGGAATTCTGGGAGTTGAAGTCCACCAGTCATAAAAGAGCCAAGGTTGCCTCCCCCTGCTCTAGAACAAACCAGGAGAGAAGCGCACATTTGTCATTCCTCCTCACTCAGAGGGCTGTTTTGCCTTTTGAAGGTTTGATGGGCCTGTTTGAGAAAAGACGCTTCCGGAAGTTTCTAGTCTACGTGGCCAACTTTGACGAGAACGACGCCCGCACCTTCGAAGGGGTGGACCCCAAGAAGACCACCATGCGCGACGTCTACAAGAAGTTTGACCTCGGCCAGGATGTGATTGACTTCACGGGCCACGCCCTGGCCCTGTACAGGACGGATGAGTAAGTGGACCCCCCTCCCCGAGAGAGACCCCTCCCCACTTCGCCTGGGTTTTCCCTCACTTCGTCTAAACCAGGGCACTATGGCGACTTTACAACCTGGGGACTTCAACTCCCAGAATTCCTGAGCTATAATAGCTGGCTCAGGAATTCTGGGAGTTGTAGTCCCAGGTTATATTGGCCTACCCATGATCTCAACTTTCTGCCTTCCCTTCCCTTTCCTCCTTTCCTTTCCTCTTCCTTTTCTTTCCTTTCCTTCCCTTCCCTTCCCTCCTTTCCTTTCCTTTCCTTTCCTTTCCTTTCCTTTCCTTCCCTTCCCTTCCCTTCCCTTTCCTTTCCTTTCCTTTCCTTCCCTTCCCTTTCCTTTCTTCTAACTTCCCTTCTTTCTTTTCTTTTCTTTTCTTTTTTTCTTTCAGCTATCTAGATCAACCTTGCCAAGAAACCATCAACAGGATTAAACTGTACAGCGAGTCTTTGGCGAGATACGGCAAAAGTCCCTACCTCTACCCTCTCTATGGCTTGGGCGAGCTGCCCCAGGGATTCGCCAGGTGAGACCTTCGCTGGGGGGGGGGGGAGACGGACTTGTTTGGGCTACCAAGTCCAATTAATAGCCTTTTATTTAATCATCATCATCCCAGGTCCAGGGTAAGGACTCGATAGGTAGAGAAAATGCCAAATCCAGTCTGAACATCTGGCTGACTGTGCGATGATCCATAATAACAACAACAATTGTCGATAAGAAAGACAAAAAAGTCTGGATAGTGGACGTGGCAATGCCTGGAGACGGCAGAATAGACGAGAAAGAACTGGAGAAGATAACAAAATACAAAGACCTACAAATAGAAATAGAAAGACTGTGGCAAAAGCAAGCAAGGGTAGTACCAATAGTCATAGGCTCCTTGGGTGCAATCCCAAAACAACTGGAGCACCACTTGAACACCATTGGCATTGACAAATTCGCTATTAGTCAATTGCAAAAGGCGGCCTTACTAGGAACTGCTTCCATCCTGCGACGATATCTGTAATACCATCAAACATCCACATCTGCCTATCCCAGGTCCTGGGTAAGGACTCAATAGGTAGACAAAAATGCCAAATCCGGTCTGAACATCTGGCTGACTGTGCGATGATCCATAATAATAACAATATTATTATTATTATTATAAAGTTGGAAGGGACTTTGGAGGTCATCTAGTCCAACCCCCTGCTCAGGCAGGAAGCCCTAGACCATTTCGGACAAATGGCTGTCCAGTCTCTTCTTAAAAACTTCCAGTGTCGGAGCATTCACCGCTTCTGGAGGCAGGTTGTTGCAGATAAGGACCGGCTAAATTCAAAGGAGATTAGATTTAGTTTGTTTATGACTATGTAGGAATGCTAGGCTGCTGCCTCTTTTAACTCCCCCCCCCAATTGGGATGGCACGGGAACGTTCCAGTTTGGGGAAACGGAGATCGTGCAAAGAAGTCTGGTCAACAGAGCCCGTTTGGTGCAGCACCGTTTGCAGACTGGGACTTTTGGCAGGCTCAGCAGGGCAGAGACAGCCTGGACAATTCCTATTGGCTTTGGAAAGCCAATAGACTAAAAGGGAATAGCACAGCTAAGGAAAAGGGGGAAAAAAATGGCGGGCTGCGTTGTTTGGCGACCCCCGTGAAATGGTCGTTTGACCCCAAATGGGGTCCCAACCCACAGGTTGAGAACCAGTGCCTTAGATCATGGTCCACATTGGGGCTCGGTCAGCCGAAGGTGCCATTTAAATCGTTTTTTTGACTTTGGACCAACCGGATTGTCTGTTTTGCTTTTGTCGGCAGGCTCAGTGCCATCTACGGAGGGACCTACATGTTGAACAAGCCCATCGAAGAGATTGTCATAGAGAACGGCAAAGTGGTCGGCGTGAAATCGGAAGGCGAGGTAGAGTGAGGCTGTTTTTGTAAAGTAAATTGGAAGTGTCTTGGCGACGTTTCGACGAAGTCCCATTCGTCATCTTCAGGCTGGTGTTTTCAGCTTTGTGCTTCGAGGAGTAATGTGTGGTCTTAGCTGTTTCTTCCTTTTAACTGCCAGTGGGGGTATGAACTGATTGGGTGGGAGCTTGGCTGTGTTCTGATTGGCTGGGGGAGTGTTCTGTTTGGTTGTGCTCAGGTTAGTCTGAGTTGAAGAGGGGTTTAAGATTTTGGGCTGCCTTGCTTTTTTTTTTTTTTTGGCTTCGCGTTCGTGGTCATGCCTCCTCTCCATGGAGGGTGTCAGTTTGCTTCATGTATGGATTGGAGGGATTTAAAGTGGCTAATGATGCAGCTGTGGTCTGGCTTCTGCAACTCAGACTAACCTGAGCACAACCAAACAGAACACTCCCCCAGCCAATCAGAGCACAGCCAAGCCCCTAACCATTCAGAACACACCTCCACCCAATCAGAACACAGTCAAGCTCCCACCCAATCAGTTCATACCCCCACTGGCAGTTAAAAGGAAGAAACAGCTAAGACCACACATTGCTGCTCAAAGCACGAAGCTGAAAACACCAGCCTGAAGATGATGAATGGGACTTCGTCGAAACGTCGCCAAACACTTCCAATTTTACGCGGGAGAAAACCCGAACAACCAAAGACCTACATACAAATACCCGCGAAAACCTCAGAAAACAAATATATATATATATATAAAATTGGAAATTGCTCGTGCTTTGAGCAGCTGCTCGAAGCATGAAGCTGAAAACACCAGCCTGAAGATGACGAATGGGTCTTTGTCGAAACGTCGCCAAGACACTTCCAATTTTACGCGGGAGAAAACCCGAACAACCAAAGACCTATATACAAACACCCGCAAAAACCTCAGAAAACACACACACACACACACACACACACACACACACACACACACACACACATATATCCCCCCCCCCCTCTGGTCCAGGGAATGAGCCGAAACCTCCCGACTTCTTTTCCAAAGCGCTCCAAGGATTCTTTAACATTGAGGAATCAGTCGGAAGATCAAGGATTGTTTCGTGATCCAATCAGGGCAACCTCACCGGTGCTAGAAGGGTGTGTGTGTGTGTGTGTGTGTGTGTGTGTGTGGGGTGTGTGTGGTACTTGTGCAGATGAAGTGAATGAAAAGAGGAGGAGGAGGAGGAGAGGGAATTGGAGGGTGTTTGGCGCTCTCTGGGCCGTTTGCTTGCGAGTGTTTCGTGACCCAACTAGGGAGCATCCTCAGCAGCAAATAATTATCGTTCGACAAACAATCAGTCACCAACAACCTGATCAAGGGACCTGCAGGAACACCCCCACCAACACTGACCGGGCAAGCCATTGGTGTATCAACAGCACAGACCCCCCCACTCCCTTCTAGCACTGATGATGTCACCTAGTTGGGTCAGGAAATGTTTGGAAGAAAAGTTCACAGAGCACCAGAGATGATGACTCCTCTTCCTGCCCACCACACACCCCACTCTCTTCTAGCACTGACGATGTTCCCTAGCTGGGTCATGAAACGTCTGCAAGGAAACAAGATCAGAAAGCACCCAGGACCCCACAGTCGTCCTCCTCCTCCTCCTCCTCCTCACTCCCTTCTAGCACTGATGATGTTACCCAGTTGGGTCAGGAAACGTCTCCAAGAAAACAACCAAGCTCAGAGAGCACCAAGGACCCCACAGTCTTCCTCCTCCTCGCAAACCCCTCTCCCTTCTAGCACTGATGATGTTACCTACTTGGGTCATGAAACGTCTGCCAGAAAACAAGCAAGCTCAGAGAGCAATAAAGACCCCAGAGTACTCCTCCTCCTCCTCCCCTTTTCCTTCTCCCCTTCACAACCCCACTTCCTTTGTCATATCCTCTCTGCAAACCCCACTCCCTTCTAATGATGTTACGTAGTTTGGCCCATGCAACATCTGCAAGAAAACAAGCTCAGAGAGCACTCAGGAACCCATAATCCCTCTCCTCCTCTTCCTCTGTGCCTCCCCCTCAACCCCCCCCCTTCCAGCACTGATGCTGTTCCCTAGTTCAGTCAGGAAACGTCTGCAAGAAAACATCCAAGCTCAGAGAACACCTAGGACCCGACAGTCCTTGTTCCTTCCTTCCTTCCTTCCTTCCTTCCTTCCTTCCTTCCTTCCTTCCTTCCTTCCTTCCTTCCTTCCTTCCTTTCCTCCCTCCCTCCCTCCCTCCTTCCCTCCCTCCCAGCACTAGTTGGGTCAGGAAACATCTGCAAGGAAACCACCCAGCTCAGAGAGCCCCCAGGACCCCACCGTCCTTCCTCTCCTCCTCCTCCTCCTCCATGCCCCCCCCCCGGCAAACCCCACTCCTAGCACTGATGATGTTACCTAGTTGGGTCAGGAAATGTCTGCAAGAAAACAAACAAGCTCAGAGAACACCAAGGACTCCACAGTCCTCCTTCCTTCTTTTCTTTCTTTCTTTCCTCCTTTCTTTCTTTCCTCCCTCCCTCCCTCCCAGCACTAGTTGGGTCAGGAAACGTCTGCAAGGAAACCATCCAGCTCAGAACACCAAGGATCCCACAGTCCTCTTTCTTTCTTTCTTTCTTTCTTTCTTTCTTTCTTTCTTTCTTTCTTTCTTTCTTTCTTTCTTTCTTTCTTTCTTTCTTTCTTCCTTCCTTCCTTCTTTCTTTCCTCCTTTCTTTCTTTCTTTCTTTCTTTCTTTCCTCCTTTCTTTCCTCCTTTCTTTCTTTCCTCCCTCCCTCCCTCCCAGCACTAGTTGGGTCAGGAAAAGTCTGCAAGGAAACCATCCAGCTCAGAACACCAAGGATCCCACAGTCCTCTTTCTTTCTTTCTTTCTTTCTTTCTTTCTTTCTTTCTTTCTTTCTTTCTTTCTTTCTTTCTTTCTTTCTTCCTTCTTTCTTTCCTCCTTTCTTTCTTTCTTTCCTCCTTTCTTTCCTCCTTTCTTTCTTTCCTCCCTCCCTCCCTCCCAGCACTAGTTGGGTCAGGAAAAGTCTGCAAGGAAACCACCCAGCTCAGAGAGCGCCCAAGACCCCCCCCCCCATGGTCCTATCCCAAGCTACCCACGTTCTCTCCCAGATCCGCCCACGTCTTCTGCCGTTTTCCATCCCTCGGTGGTCTCAAACCCCTCTCCCCTCTCCCCGCCGCAGATCGCCCGTTGCAAGCAGCTCATCTGCGACCCCAGCTACGTCCCGGACCGGGTGAAGAAAATGGGCAAGGTGATCCGGGTCATCTGCATCCTGAACCACCCCATCCGGAACACCAACGACGCCAACTCCTGCCAGATCATCATTCCCCAGAACCAAGTCAACCGGAAGTCGGGTAAGACGCGGGAGGAGCAAATACAGCCCCTGGAGGGGGGGGGAAGAGAGAGAAATCTCCTAGCCCAGTGTTTCTCAACCTTGACAATTTTAAGGCATGTGGACTTCAACTCCCAGAATTCCACAGCCAGCAATGCTGGCTGTGGAATTCTGGGAGTTGAAGTCCACATGCCTTAAAATTGTCAAGGTTGAGAAACACTGTCCTAGCCGAAGCCGTGCCCGTTTGGCGGCTTTTGTCTCCGTGCCTTTGTGTGTGTTTGTGGGGTTTTTTTTGCCACCTTTTGCGTCTTTTATTTTATTTTATTTTATTTTTAAAGACATCTACGTCTGCATGATCTCGTCCGCCCACAACGTGGCGGCCCAGGGCAAGTACATCGCCATTGTGAGCACCACCGTGGAGACCAACAATCCCGACAAGGAGATCAGGCCCGCCATGGACCTGCTGGAGCCCATTGAGGAGAAGTAAGGCTGCCTACTGGGTTTGGGCTGAGTTGGGTGACTCTGACACATACACACACACACACACATACCAGCCTGGGGGATTCTGGGAATTGAAGTCCATAGGCCGAGGGGGACAAACCCCCGAGGTTCAGGCCTCCATGGCGGAGGAAGACGAGGACAGACCCCACGGCATGTCCAGTGTAGCAGCTTTAAGACTTGGGTCCCAAAGATGCCTTTCCCCCCCCCCCCCCACCCTTTTCCAGGCCGCTGGACTTTTCTGGTTTTTCTTGGAAGAGGTTTCACTTCTCATTCCAGAAGTTCTTCCGTTCGGACTGGATGGTGAGGAACGGGAGGATCCTTCTGGGATGAGAAAGAAAAACAAGGAAGTCCAGTGGAAGTCCTCCTAAAGAAAAAAAGCATCTTTGGGACAGCCATGAACCTGGTGGAGGATGGAAGATCTCCATAGACTTTTTAAGACTGGTGGACTTCCAACTTCATGACCCAATTCTGGGAGTTGAAGTCCACCAGTCTTACAAGTCTGCCAGGAATTCTGGGAGTTGAAGTCTACCAGTCTGCTAGAAATTCTGGGAGTTGAAGTCCACCAGTCTTACAAATCTGCCAGGAATTCTGGGAGTTGAAGTCCACCAGTCTTACAAGTCTGCCAGGAATTCTGGGAGTTGAAGTCCACCAGTCTTACAAGTCTGCCAGGAATTCTGGGAGTTGAAGTCTACCAGTCTGCTAGAAATTCTGGGAGCTGAAGTCCACCAGTCTTACAAATCTGCCAGGAATTCTGGGAGTTGAAGTCCACCAGTCTTACAAGTCTGCCAGGAATTCTGGGAGTTGAAGTCCACCAGTCTTACAAGTCTGCCAGGAATTCTGGGAGTTGAAGTCCACCAGTCTTACAAGTCTGCCAGGAATTCTGGGAGTTGAAGTCCACCAGTCTTACAAGTCTGCCAGGAATTCTGAGAGTTGAAGTCCACCAGTCTTACAAGTCTGCCAGGAATTCTGGGAGTTGAAGTCCACCAGTCTTACAAGTCTGCCAGGAATTCTGGGAGTTGAAGTCCACCAGTCTTACAAGTCTGCCAGGAATTCTGGGAGTTGAAGTCCACCAGTCTTACAAGTCTGCCAGGAATTCTGAGAGTTGAAGTCCACCAGTCTTACAAGTCTGCCAGGAATTCTGAGAGTTGAAGTCCACCAGCCTTACAAGTCTGCCAGGAATTCTGGGAGTTGAAGTCCACCAGCCTTACAAGTCTGCCAGGAATTCTGGGAGTTGAAGTCCACCAGTCTTACAAGTCTTCCAGGAATTCTGGGAGTTGAAGTCCACCAGTCTTACAAGTCTGCCAGGAATTCTGGGAGTTGAAGTCCGCCAGTCTTACAAGTTTGCCAGGAATTCTGGGAGTTGAAGTCCACCAGTTTTACAAGGCTGGACACCCCTGCCTTAATCCCACAAGATCAAAATGTACCAGATATTGGGTTTTTTTTGCCAAACTCCCACCCCACCAGAGGCATCAGACAGAAATCCCAATATATACAGTTTGTGCCTTTGAAATAAAACCAGATCTATTTATTTTTTTTGTTGTTGGGTCGGCTCTCACCGCCCTGTTGGCTGGAATCTTCCTGGATTGATCTTCTCTTTCTCCTTCCTCGTAGATTTGTTAGTGTCAGCGACATGTTTTCACCAACCGACCTGGGCAGAGAAAGCCAGGTTGGTATGAAGAGGGGGGGGGCAAGACTGTTTATGGGGGGAGGACCCCGTTTATGCACTGGTCCTTCCATTTCATTTGCTTCTAAATTTAATGCTTCGTGTTTTTCATCTTTGTCACGTTTAATTGCCTAATCAAAGAACAAGAAGGGTGGAAGGGAAGGCGAGAGGGAGGGAAGAAGATGAGAGAAGAAAGGATGGAAGGAAGGATTGGGGAAGAGAGGAAGGAAGGGAAGAAGAGAGAAAGATGGAAGGAAGGATTTGGGAAGAGGGAAAGGGAGGAAGGAAGAAAAGAAACATGCGTGAAGAGGAAAGGAAGGGAAGGAGAGAGGGAAGAAGGTGAGAGAAAGGATGAGAGGAAGGAAGGGAGGGAAGAAGATTGGAAGGAAGGATTTGGGAATAGGGAAAGGAAGAAAGGGAAGGAGGGGAGGGAGGGAAGAAGGAAGGAGAAAGGTAGCCAAGAAGGAAGGGGAAGGGAAGCAGGAAGGAAGAGAAGGAAGGATTTGGGAAGAGGGAAAGGGAGGAAGAAAAGAAACGTGCGTGAAGAGGGGGAAAGGAAGGGAAGGAAAGAGGGAAGAAGATGAGAGAAAGGATGGAAGAATTGGGGAAGAGAGGAAGGAAGGGAAAAAGGAGAGAAGGAAGGAAGGATTTGGGAAGAGGGAAAGGGAGGAAGGAAGAAAAGAAACGTGTTTGAAGAGGAGGAGGAAAGGGAAGGAGAGAGGGAGGGAAGAAGAGAGGATGGAAGGAAGGATTTGGGAAGAGAGGAAGGAGGAAAGAAGATTGGAAGGATGGATTTGGGAATAGGGAAAGGAAGAAAGGGAAGGAGGGGAGGGAGGGAAGAAGGAAGGAGAAAGGTAGCCAAGAAGGAAGGGGAAGGGAAGCAGGAAGGAAGAGAAGGAAGGATTTGGGAAGAGGGAAATGAGGGAAGGAAGATCCAGAAAGAAGAGAGAAAAGAGAAAAAGAAAGGAAAGAAAGAAAAAAACCCCCCAAACTCTGATGGTGACAGGCACCCTCTGCCCTTTTTTTCCCCCACTCCGGCCAGATCTTTATCTCCCGCACCTACGACCCCACCACCCACTTTGAGACCACCTGCGATGACATCAAAGACATTTACAAGCGGATGATGGGCTCCGAGTTCGACTTCGAAGAGATGAAGCGGAAGAAGAACGACATCTACGGAGAGGAGGAGCAGCAGTGAGCGGGGCCAGGACGTCTCTCAATACCCCACCCCACCCCACTCCCTGGCTCTCGGCCGCTGGCTGGGGGCGCCCCCCCCCCCCGCACGGAGGACCTTTTAAGCTGAGCGCCATACCCAGCTCACCGTTGTAAGGCCCTGTTTTTTTTTTCCCTCTCTGCCTCCTTCCTTCCTTCCCTCCATCCCTCTCTCTTTCTCTGCCCTCCCTCCCTGAATCATATCTCTGGAGATTGAAAGGACCCTGCGCTGATCCAAACCCCTCCCTCCCTCTCTTTTCCGATATAATCATGTGTCCATTTCAGGTTGCGGTGTTCAGATTGGCAGGTGCTACAACCCCCACAACTCTCTCTCTCTAACTCTTTTGCTAACTCCGCTCTCAGCCCTTCGAAAAAGAAAGAAAGAAAGAAAGAAAGAAAGGAAGGAAGAGAAAGAAAGAAAGAAGAAAGAAAGAAAGAAAGAAAGAAAGAAAGAAAGAAAGAAAGAAAGAGAAGCCAGCCGGTTCCCGAGTGGGATGGGGGTAAAATGGGACACAAGGACCACCAGCCAGAGGGTCTCTCTTAGCCCCCCCCCAGACTACCATCTTTTCCCCCCAAATCCTGGCGGTCCATGCCCTGATATCAGCCTTTCTCTCTTCCCCCCCCCCCAAGAAAATAAAAATATCCCATTTCATGCCAGCCAAAAGTTCCCATCGAATCTGCTCGCCTGCCAAAAGCTGCCTTCCAGCTGCCCCTCCTGAAGCGGCAGCTCGTTAAAAAAAGAGTCCCCGACAATTTTGCGGTTTTTGGGTTCATTTTTTTTTGTTTAAACCCCCCTCCTTAAATCTCCCCCGTCCTCCTAAGCTTCTCAAAACTTGTTTACATCTGTTGGGACACAACTGCGCCGCGAGGCTTCTGTTTGTGTTTTAAAAGTGCTACTAATAAAAAAAAGAAAAAGAAAAAACCGGTGCAAGCATGAAAACGCTGGTGTGGGCAAGGCGTGCGTGTGTGTGCATGCGCGCGCTGTCGCCTGCGTTTCGGGACCTTTTGGGTTTTTTTTTTTTTTGTGGTATTGGGTGGAGGGAGGCTGAGGTTTGGTCGAGTGGGGAAAAGGTGCTGCATTAGTGCGGTGCGGTGCTGTGCAAGTAAAACCAGTTCACTGATGATGTTCCCTAGTTGGCTCACGAAACGTCTGCAAGGAAACCACCAAGTTCAGAGAGCACCAAGGACCCCACAGTCGTTCTTCCTCCTCCTCTCCACAACCCCACTCCCTCTAACCCTGATGATGTCCCCTAGTTGGGTCAAGAAAAGTCTGCAAGAAAAGCACCAGGCTCAAGAGAACACCAGGGACCCCACAGCCCCTTCCTCCAGCTCCTCCTCTCCACAAACCCCACTCCCTTCTAGCACTGATGATGTTCCCTAGTTGGGTCGTGAAACGTCTGCAAGAAAACCACCCAGCTCAGAGAGCACCAAGGACCCTCACAATCCTCCTCGCAGCCCCCACTCCCTTCTAGCACTGATGATGTTCCCTAGCTGGGTCATGAAATGTCTGCAAAAAACCCACCAAGCTCAGAGAGCACCGAGGACCCCACAGGTCTCCTCCTCCCCACAAACCCCACTCCCTTCTACCACTGATGCTGTTCCCTAGTTGGGTCATGAAACATTTGCAAGAAAATCACCCAGCTTGGGGAGACCCAGGATCCCAGAGTCGTCCTCCTTTCCACTCCCTTCTAACACTGAGGATGTTCCCTAATCATCAGGAGCCTGTGAGTTCTAGCTCCATCTTAGCACGAAGCCCAATTGGGCCAGTCCGCCTCAGCCCAACCCACCTCACAGGGTGGTTGTTGAGGAAAACAGGAAGGAAGGAAAATACGATTTTACATTCACCGCCTCGAGTCAAACCTATAAAGTTATAAAGCCGGGATAAAAATCAAATTAATAAATACAGGTCATCCCCAACTGCCGAAATAATATAAAATTTAGATTATTTTCCCATTGTCCATTGGTAACGCCCTTGGTGTGTGGTTACGCCTCTAGTTCGTTGAGTTTTATTATTATTTGGGGAATTGTCCGCTTCCCCCTGAATAATTCCACTAAGCCTTTTCAAGTCAACTTTATTTATAAAGATTAGTTACAAAAGAATTCTTTTTTTGTGTGTGGTTCCCCAAAGATGGGGGAAGATAACTTACAAGGCCTAATTTTTATTAGTGCAGCAAATGAGGGGGGGGGAACCCTTTTATTATTGCAATACCATGAACAGACCTCTTAATAGAGAGAGAGAGAGGCCTAACTCCAGAACCCAAACAAACCATGCTATCTACAAGAGAAATCAAGTGCTACTAACTCTGATTATCTATTTTGTCGCCCCTCTTCCTCCCCCCATTTCCCCCCCCCCCCCCGCAAAACGCCCCTCGTAAAGGTAAATGATCATTGCAAAACATCCAGAATCCTAAAACTCCACAAGACGCAGGCAGCACAGTTGTCGTGCACCCTGGAGGAGCACAATTGCAGAGGAGTTGTGTTAAAGTGAGCACAGCGCACCAGGGGTGTCCAGACTGGGTGACTTAATTTAAGAGAGGTGGACTTCGGCTCCCAGAATTCAAGTGCAACGGGTGGGGAATTCTGGGAGTTGAAGACCAGTGGGTGGGGAATTCTGGGGGTTGGTCCAATGGGTGGGGAATTCTGGGAGTTGGAAGTGCAGTGGGTAGGAAATTCTGGGAGTTGGAAGTGCAATGGGTGAGGAATTCTGCGAATTGAAGTCCAATGGGTGAGGAATTCTGGGAGTTGGAAGTCCAATGGCTGGGGAATTCTGGGAGTTGGAAGTCCAATGGCTGGGGAATTCTGGGAGTTGGAAGTCCACTGGCTGGGGAATTCTGGGAGTTGGAAGTCCAATGGGTGGGGAATTCTGGGAGTTGGAAGTCCAATGGGTGGGGAATTCTGGGAGTTGAAGCCCAATGGGTGGGGAATTCTGGGAGTTGGAAGTCCAATGGGTGAGGAATTCTGGGAATTGAAGTCCACTGGCTGGGGAATTGGACACCCCTGCCTAACACAGTGCCTGTGCAACACTTTAAACCGCCCCCTCCCCACCACACACACACTTTTGGAGTGCGCCAACCGTGTCTGGTGTCTGAAGTGTTGGGCTGAGGTCAACCGATCCCTAACCCTTCAAGTAAGCAGATTTTTTAAATGTTTCCTATGAGAGAACTGAGCTGCACCATTGAGTGTCCCGGTTTCCCAGCCTTTGCTTTCCTACGCAAGAGAGAGAGAGAGACGGACGAGCACAAAACGCATTTTCCTTCTGAGGTTCCACGTTGTGGTTAAATAAAACAACGCCCCCCCTTTCCCCCCACCCCACCCAAATCCTTGCCCCGGCCCTTAAATAAAACCGGCCGGGGGAAGTGAGGACCGTCTGCTTGACCTCGAACGGCATTGGTGGCTGCTTAATTGGAGTGAGCGGGATGAGAGTCCGGGGTCTCCGGGAACGAAGGGAAAAGTCGGTTTGGCGTCGCGATCCCTGGCCGGTTGCCAAGAGGCCGAAGGCGTCGATCCTGGTTACCTGGAACAAACATCGAGATAGTCCTCAAATAACAATCGCCATTGATCCCCACTTCCACCGCTGAGGACGACGGATGTTAAGCGAGTTTTGCCCCCATTTTACGAGTTGCCACCATCGTTAAACGAATCATTGCAATTGTTCCGCCGGTAACACCGTTGTTAAATTAATCCGGCTTTCCTCCCATTGGCTCTGCTTGTCAGATGGTCGCAAAAAAGGGGTCACGTGACACCCGCTCCCCCGGGACGCCGCGACCGTCGTAAATACGCGTCACTTGCCAAATGTAACCGAATTTCGATCATGTGACCGTGAGGTGCTGCAGTGGTCGTAAGTGTGAAAAATGGTACTAAGTCACCTTTTTCAGTGGTGTTTGTAACTGAATAGTCACTATACAAAATGTTGTAAGTTGAGGACTAATTTGTCTAATAGTTTTCCTCCTCAGGAAATTATTTCCTGCCCAGTTTCTTTCTTGTGTGTGTGTGTGGGGGGGGGATTAACTGCCACTAAAAAGTTGTTTCATGAGGTGGGCAGTCAATAAAACGATAAAACGTAAAATTAATATAAAATAGTAATGTAAATAAAATAAATCAAATATAAAATAATACAATAAAATATAAAATAAAATGTAAAATAAAATATAATATGAAATATAAAATAAAAGCAAATGATAAAAGAAAACTAAAAGAAAATAAATCAAATAAATGTAAAATAAAATATAGCATAGTACAATAAAATAAAATAATAAAATAAAATGTAAAATTAATATAAAATAGTAATGTAAATAAAATAAATCAAATATAAAATAATACAATAAAATATAAAACAAAATGTAAAATAAAATATAATATGAAATATAAAGTAAAAGAAAATGATAAAAGAAAACAAAAGAAAAATCAAATGTAAAATAAAATAGCACACAATACAATAAAATAAAATAATAAAATAAAATGTAAAATTAATATAAAATAGTAATATAAATAAAATAAATCAAATCAAATACAAAATAATACAATAAAATATAAAAAATAGTGTAAAATAAAATAATATGAAATATAAAAACAAAATAAAAAAAATGTAAAAATATAAAAGAAAACAAAAGAAAATAAATCAAATAATTGTAAAATAAAATAATATAGCATAATACAATAATAAAATATAAAATAAAAAAATAAAATAAAATGTAAAATTAATATAAACTAGTAATATAAATCAAATCAAATATAAAATAATACAATAAAATAAAATGTAAAATATAATAATGTAAAATAAAATATGAAATATAAATAAAACAATGTAAAATTATCAAAATAAAACAAATCAAATAAATGTAAAATATAATAATAAAGCACAATACAATGAATTAAAATAAAATAATACAAAATAGAATAATCAAATAAAAAAAGAAAATAAATGTAAAATAAAATAATATAGCACAATACAATAAAATAAAATACAATAATAAAATAATATAAAATAGAATAATCAAATAAAAAAAATAAAATAAATGTAAAATAAAATAATATAGCACAATACAATAATAAAATAATATAAAATAGAATAATCAAATAAAAAAAATAAAATAAATGTAAAATGAAATAATAATATAGCACAATACAATAATAAAATAAAATACAATAATAAAATAAAATAGAATAATAAAGTAATAAAATAAAATAAACATCCTCAGTCGACTTCCAAAATGCGCCATCGATGCTTCTTTTTGTTGTCCACTTTCTGGATCCCGCCGCTTTCCTTACCAGAAGCTGCTTCTGAAGGGCGCCACCATCTCTGGAGCGGCTGCGATGAAGCCGGTGATGTCCAGGCGGAGAATCCCTTTGTCCTCCAAGGCTTCCCGGCAAGTGCTGGCATTTTCTGAAAGGCAAAAGCAGAGGTCACTCTCCTGGACGGAACAAGGAAAGTCATCCTTCCAGGTCTGCACCCATTTCACAGAAGGGAATCACAGGCCCAGACAGGCCACGAGAGCCCAGAAAAGAGGCAAGGATGGCATCGGATGCCATATCCAACTAGATCAGCGGTTCTCCACCTGTGGGTCGGGACCCCATTTGGGGTCGAACGACCATTTCACGGGGGTCGCCAAACAACGCAGTCCGCCATTTTTTCCCCCCTTTTCCTTAGCTGTGCTACTCCCTTTTATTCTATTGGCTTTTGAAAGCCAATAGAAGAGACTCTCTTGAATAGAGTCTCATTCTATTGGCTTTCAAAAGCCAATAGGAATTGTCCAGGCTGTCTCTGCCCTGCTGAGCCCGCCAAAAGTCCCATTCTGCAAACGGGGCTGCGAGTTGTCTGCAGCGAAGGCGAGCTGTCTGGAAGTTTCCACCCCTCCCTGCTGAGCAACTACTAACAATCTAAGTAAAAGAGGGCCAGGGGTGGGAGGTGGGAGGCCGGCGGGCGCAGGGAGGGTTGCTGGCGTGTGTGGGGCCCGGCGGGTGCCTTACTTCCCTTGGGCTGGGCCAGCTGGTGGCCCAGCCGGTGGTCGGCCTGTTCCGTCTCTGCCGCTTGCCAGCTATGCCTCAGCTGGCACAGGGGGCAGCACCACGCATGCACAGTGCTCCCGGGCAGGGAAAGTCCTCGACTTACGACCGGTTGGGTAGTCCTCGACTTACGACCGGTTGGGGTCACAGCATTAAAAAGGTTGAGAACCACTGAACTAGATAAATCAAACTAGACGTACATTGGGTTGCTTAGCCACCGTTCAAAGTCACAATGGACTTAAGAGGGGGCCGGTCGCTTAGTGACCGTTTGAAGTTACAACGAACTTACTCTCGCCCGGACCTTCCGTCAAACAAAACCAACAGGGGAAGCCAGCTTCACTTAACAACTGTACGCCGGACTTAAACCACTGCAGGGGTTCACTTCAACAACTGTGGCGAGAAAAAGGCCCTAAACTGGGGCAAAGCTCACGTAGCCAGTGTCTCGCTTAGCGACGGAAATGTTCGGTTCCGCTCGTTAAGTCGAGGACTGCCTGTATCTGCAAAGGGAAGGGTGTTCCGGAAGAGAGGAGCGGCGTGCATGGCCAACATGGTCGAAATTCTTCCTACCTTTTTTTTGGGGGGTGGGGAAGACGGCAACGGGGGGGGGGGGAACACGTGTTCCTACCTGTGAGGAACACGGCGAACCTCCTGGTGAGGTGTTGAATCTGCAAGTTCAAGAGGCAGTTGAGGCGCTCGAATCTCGTGCAGGATCTGGAGTCGCACCCGTGGTAGTGGAGGACTTCGGCGAGGTTAGCCACCTGGCAGGATTTCAGGACTGACTCCTTGGTGTACGCAGCAGGATCCCCCCTGCAGGAAGAAAGAAGACCAAGAGGTGATCCCTTGAGCAGGTGGCAATTTCACCGGGTCCCCAGTCCATCAGCCCAGCTCATTGTCCCTCTTGCGGGGGGGGGGCGGGGGCGAAAGCAATATTGTCCACGGACATCTCCCACTTTCCACCCACCATAATACAGGAAGTCCTCAACTTACGACCACAACGGAGCCCGAAATTTCCGTTGCTAAGCGAAACATGAATATTGCCCCCTTTTATGGCCTTTCTTCCTAGAATTGTGAAGCAGTTATTAACTTAGCAGCATGGTCGTTAAGCAAATCTGGCTTCCCCCATTGACTCTGCTTCTCTTGAGGTCACAAAAGGGGATCACGTGACCCCGGAACATTGCAACCGTCATAAATACAAGTCAATTGCTAAGCATCTGAATTTTGATCACGTGACCACGGGCCTGCTGCAACGGTCGTAAATATGAAAAAATAAGTCACTTTTTTCAGCGTCATTGTAACTTTGAACAGTCGCTAAACCAACTGTTGTAAATCAAGGAAGTTTTTAAGAAGAGACTGGACAGCTATTTGTCTGAAATGGTGTAGGGTTTCCTGCCTGAGCAGGGGGTTGGACTAGATGACCTCCAAGGTCTCTTCCAACTTTATTATTATTATTATCTTTTATTCATTAGACATGAACCTCAGTCAACTGAACATTCAAATTGGCTGGTGCTGATGGTTGTTGTTGTTATTATTATTATTATTATTACTATCATCTAGCATTTGAATTTTAATCTGATTTGTTTTCACTTCTAAGTTTTAACTTGTTTTTAATACAGTTTTCAAATTCTGCTTTTGTTGATAGATTTATATGGCCTTATGATGTTGTTGTAAACTGCACAGAGACTTGAGGGGAGATGGAGGGTGTAAGAAATCTAAATAAAATAAATAAAATAAAATTGCCCGTGGAAACTGCGTTGGCCAGCTTCCCGCAACGTACTTACAGATAACCCTGGTTAAACAAAATGGCCTCATTCACAGACCGGTATTGGGCCCTGCTTGAATGAACGAACCCCTTTCTGAATGAACGTGGTCCTCGTATAATGTGCTTCTTTGTTTAATGAGGACTAGCGTATATACCCGCAGATTGGCCAAGAATTTTAAGTGCCAAAGTATACTCCCAGGATTATACTGGCAGATGAGCAGAGCTGTAAATTTTCAATCAAAATACCACGAAAAATGTGCCACCCACAAATAAGTCAATTTGTCGTGTATTTTTGTTGGGATTTGGGTTAAAAAAATTGAGGGTTAGTTTCTGCTGCAGATGAGCTGATCCACATATATATATGGTGTGCAGATTTGGTACAGTTGGGTGTGAGCCAATGGGGAAGCAGGACTGAGAGCGAGGAGGAGGTTCTTGGGAAGGCAGAGCAGGGGGTTGGACTAGAAGACCTCCAAGGTCCCTTCCAGCAACGATCTGATTGATCTCACCTGCCATCTTCCTTGAGCTTTTTGGATTCTTGGTAGTGGAGGAACCACTTCCATCGTCCATGACTGTTGAGTTTCTCCAGAGTTTTGATCACGTCTTTCAGCTCCCCTAGAGTAAAGAGCAGGGCCCCACCATTAGTCCAGTAGTTCTCAACACTGCCTACTTTCTTTCTTAAAGGATCAATCGCAAGAGAAGTTTTTTGTGGTATGGGAAAAATGGATAGATTTCATACAACACAAGTTGGATATAAAAAATATTATTTAGTTTTTCAATAACTTATATTTAATTTTAATATTTTATAGATTGTATTATTTTTTCTTTTTCTTTATATTTTTATTATTACTTTATTTTCTTATATCTCTTTTCTTCTTTCTTTCTCTTTATTCTTTCTCTTTTTAAGTATTCTTTTTTTTCTCTTTTCTTTAATATTTATGGTTTTTTCTTATATATATATTATTGTTAATCATTCTATTAGTTGTTTAAGTAATGTATTTAGACTTATCTATGGTTTATACTTTTTTTAAGAATTCAAGAAATTTTAATTAAGCCTATATTCAGCTCTGGGAAGGCTGAGGGAGGGAGTGGAAGGGTTGGGGTGGGTTGGGGAGGGTTGTTTTTTTTTCTTGTAAAAATTTTAAAAAATTTCAATAAAAAAAAAAACATTGCCTACTTTCAGATGGGAGGACGTCAACTCCCAGAATTCCCCAGCCAGCACGCTTTAAGATCAGTGGACTTCCACTCCCAGAATTCCCCAGCCAGCATGTTTTAAGATTGATGGATTTTAACTCCCAGAATTCCCCAGCCAGCATGCCCAAATGACAAACGGGTTACTTCCCCAGGGGCGGGGCGGGGACCAGTGGCTCCACCTACAGTTGATGCGGCCGTGAAGAGCAGACCCCCCCTCCTTCCTTCCCAGCTGAGCTGAAGAATTTGCAAACCGGCTGTCCGAAGTGAGCAGACTCACCCACGCTCATCCCCCGCAGCACGTCGTCATCGGACACCACAAAGCCTCCGCTGTGGAACAGCTCCTGATAGGTGTGAGCCAGCGCATCTTCGGGGCTGTCCACCCCGGCGAAAGTCACGTTGGGGCAGTGTTTGAGACGCAGCAAGGAAGGGACCTGTGGAAGCACCAAAGAGATCAGGGGTGTCAAACTCGCAACATCACGTGACGTGTCGCGGCGTATCGTGACTTTTTCCCCATTGCCGGCAATGGGGGGCCGCGGTTTGACACCCCTGAAATAGAGAGATGAGATGAATAATAATAATGATGACGATGATGATGATGATGATGAAGTTGGAAGGGACCTTGGAGGTCATCTAGTCCAACCCCCTGCTCAGGCAGGAAACCCTATACCATTTCAGAGAAATGGCTGTTCAGTCTCTTCTTAAAAACTTCCAGTGATAGACAGATAGATATAGATAGATAGATAGATAGATAGATAGATAGATAGATAGCTGATTAGATAGATGATAGATAGATAAATTAGATAGATTAGATAGATGATTAGATAGATATATAGGGATAGATGATAGATGATAGATAGATGATTAGATAGATGATTAGATAGAGATAGATAAATAGTATAGATAGATGATAGATAATTAGATAGATGATTAGATAGATAGATAGATAGATGATAGATAGAAAGATGATAGATGATTAGATAGATATAGATGAGATAGATACATTAGATAGATGATTAGATAGATAGATTAGATATATAGATATATAGATAGATAGATAGATGATAGAAAGATGATTAGATAGATATAGATGAGATAAATTAGATAGATGATTAGATAGATAGATAGATAGATAGATAGATAGATGATAGAAAGATGATTAGATAGATATAGATGAGATAGATAAATTAGATAGATGATTAGATAGATATATATAGATGATATAGATGATAGATGATAGATAGATGATTAGATATAGAGATAAATAGTAGATAGATGATAGATAGATAAATTAGATAGATAGATGATTAGATAGATAGATAGATAGATAGATAGATAGATAGATAGACAGACAGACAGACAGACAAAGGAAAGAGATGGGAACGAGGGAGGGAGGGAGAGAAGGAAGGAAGGAAGAGCTTGTCTCCAGAAGTTGTGGGAGCTCTGGGTAATTTTAGAGAGCAGGCAGGACAAGTATTTGTCGATATAGAGTCTCCTGCTTGAGCAGGCAGTTGGACTAGAAGACCTCTAAAGGTCCCTTATACCTCTGTTATTCTGTGATCTACCACATCCCCCAAAATGTCTTCAACAAGGCAGAAATCCTGCTCTGTTGGTGATCAATGGCTGAGAATTACTTCCTGCAAGAGCCGAAAGTGAGTTCTGAACCTACTTTGTGGATGTGTAAGAAAATGTCCTCGTTTCGAACGATAACCAGCAGGTTCCCCGTTTCCACATCACTTTGTTTGCGCAAGTGCAGTAGGTCCACTTCGGTGTGACCTCCCCTTTTCAGCAAATTCTGGAAGGAGACGCAGTTGTTAAATCCATCCACGAAACACAAAAAAACGACAGCCATGGTGAGGAGAACCACAAACACACACACAGAGACGCCTGGTTTTAGCAGACTCAGCTGCGCGTGGAAGAATCCTGTTGTGTTGCACCGTTCTGCATTGTCTGCGTAAAGAGGACGCAGTCTGATGCAATTTCCATTTGAGCAACAGCACAAATTGTTACGAGGGATGTTTGTGTATCCTCCTCAAACCACAGCCAGTTTGGTGTAGTGGTTAAGGTATACTGGCCTAGAAATCAGGAGTTCTAGTTCTGCCTTAGGCACAAAAACCAGCTGGGTGACTTTGGCCAATCACCAGGAGACAGTGAGTTCTAGTTCTGTCTTAGGCACAAAAGCCAACTGGGTGACTTTGGCCAATCACCAGAAGACAGTGAGTTCTAGTTCTGCCTTAGGCACAAAAACCAGCTGGGTGACTTTGGTCAATCACCAGAAGACAGGGAGTTCTAGTTCTGTCTTAGGCACAAAAGCCAACTGGGTGACTTTGGCCAATCACCAGAAGACAGTGAGTTCTAGTTCTGTCTTAGGCACAAAAGCCAACTGGGTGACTTTGGCCAATCACCAGAAGACAGTGAGTTCTAGTTCTGTCTTAGGCACAAAAGCCAGCTGGGTGACTTTGGCCAATCACCAGAAGACAGTGAGTTCTAGTTCTGCCTTAGGCACAAAAACCAGCTGGGTGACTTTGGCCAATCACCAGGAGACAGTGAGTTCTAGTTCTGCCTTAGGCACAAAAGCCAGCTGGGTGACCTTGGACCAATTACCCAGAGATGGTGAGTTCTAGTTCTGCCTTACTCATGAAAGCCAGCTGACTGTGGACCAATCCCTCTACCTCAGCTCAACCCACCTCACAGGGTTTTTGTGGGGAAAGGAGTAAGAAGTACTATGTATGTTTGCTCATTAGAGCAGTGGTTCTCAACCTTTTTAATGCCGCGACCCCCAACCGGTCATAAGTCGAGGACTACTCAACCGGTCGTAAGTCGAGGACTACTCAACTGGTGCAGCACCGTTTGCAGAATGGGACTTTTGGCGGGCTCAGCAGGGCAGAGACAGCCTGGACAATTCCTATTGGCTTTTGAAAGCCAATAGAATTAGACTCTATTCAAGAGAGTCTATTCTATTGGCTTTCAAAAGCCAATAGAATAAAAGGGAGTAGCACAGCTAAGGAAAAGGGGAAAACAAAATGGCGGACTGCGTTGTTTGGCGACCCCCATAAAATGGTCGTTCGACCCCAAATGGGGTCCCGACCCACAGGTTGAGAACCACTGCATTAGAGGATTCACCGTCTTTGTTAGGAACAGCCTGATTGAGGCAGTTGATGGAAGGGACTGGCAAAGCCCGTAACTGATTAGATTTTTATTCCCCCGCCATGTCCTACCTTTACTCTCCCGAAGAACGGGTCGTCTTCCGTTTCCATCACGTAGAATGAGAAAGGCTTTCGGCACGCTTCCTGGGCTACGTTTGTCAGCTGGAAGTGTAGTGTGTTGCGCAGCGCGGCAAGGAGATCCTCGTAGCCGAGCGTCTTGGGAGGCCGAGGTAGGTACCGTTTCTCCCCCGCCTCTCCTGAGGTAGCAGTGGGATCTCTCTCTGGGTTGCACATCCGCATGCTGTCAAAGGCCATCGCTCTGCCGAACTCGGCAAACTCTTCGACAACGGACGAGATGTCCCGGGAGAAATTGTTTAGCTTATGGTAGGTCAGTTCCTGGAGGTGCAAAGAAGGGAAGGGACGCTTTGGACCGAGTCCACTTTGACTCCTCGGCGCAACAGCTGGGCCAAATGGATCCTGGGTGGCAGGAAACGGGCCGTAGAAGTCCTCGCGTCGGCCACCGGTCCTCGGGTTTGAGTTCGCAACGGTGACGAGAAGCGGACTTCTGCTCCTAACAGGAAACCTAGCGATTGTCCCTTCGGAGATCGTTCTCGACGACGGCACCACTGCTCCTATCCCTTGAGGTGGGACCTTCTTGGTGGGAAGCACACGGGAGGTAGAACGTTGTTGTGATCTCTTCAGGATCTCTCGGATCCTGCAATGGAATCGCACGGATTCCAGGTCTACAATGTTTTGAATCGGATTGCTCAGAAAACCCCAGTTCCTGCTCCAGGAGTTGATCAATCCCAAATCCCTGGAGAAGGGGCTGTGCTCTTTGGAGAAGGAGTGGAAAGTCCTCGTTTTTTCCTTGTGCTTCTTGGTGACGGAGAAATTGATATAATCCTTGAAGTGCTCGGGCTTATGGTCCTCATCAAGAGACAGCCATAATGACCAATCCTCTTTTTTTAAACCGAAAGGAAAGTTGTGTTTCGTGGACCCGGCATCTGATGCCTTCTGGCTAGCTTCTGAGGATACCCAATCCCCATCTTTACAAGTCTCCTTCCCAGGACCTGAACTACAGGTCAACTCGGACTCAATGCTTGGGGAGGCCTTGAAGCTTGGTTGATCCAAACTCTCACGTTTACTTGTGGGATACCAATCTACGCAGGGATCTTGACTGCTCTCCGCCGTCAGAGACTTGTCTTCCCAGTCTACATCCATGCTCGAAGAACTGGTAGTCAACTGTGTCCTTTCATCAATTAGAGGGTCTTCAAGACTTCCCAGACACTCCTTTACTTCTACTTGGGCCTCTTCTTCCTGATCATCTGGAGCTTGTTTGGAATCTCCGTCAACCAAAGGATCGGGTTCTTCTGCCAAAGAGTCCTCCTGACCTTCTGCTGGGACAGAGGATGGGTTCTCCACATCTTCTCCTCTAGAACGGTCATCCCTGTTACAAATGGGTTCTTCCGGATTGACCTTCGTTTGCTCCACTTTTTCCAAAGTGGACGTACCGTAGTCATCCACCTTTGCAGCGTAGTCGGTGGTTTCAAGCCATAGCCATCTGCCTTTTGGGTTGGTGGTGACCAACTCTTCTTGACTTGTGCCGCAACTTGAGAAGATCCCCGTGGCAGCTGAGGTAGCATCATTGTCTTGAAGGTCTTCTTTTTCAGAAACATCTCCTGGATCAGATGCCGTGTTCTCATTTGGGGATGAACACCACTCTCCTTGTACCCTGGCTTGCAAGTCTTCCTGTTGGTCATCAAAGGTGGAAGTCTGTTCTAAACATTCATCAGCGCATTTCACGTCCGCATGGGAATGCTGGACAGTTGAGGAACCCTCATCATCGCTCTCCGGAGGTGTCACACTCTCTAACATGTCCAGATTAATCCAATCTAAACTTTTCTGAGCCGTCGTTTCTTCACTCTGAGCTATCGTGGCACACACCATAGCGACCAGCTCATTCATTAAAGCATGGACCTCTTCAGCTACAGCAGCCATGATAACAGTTGATTTTTCAACCTCATCCTCAGAGGCTTCTTCTTCTCTTGCAGAAGAATCTCTGATGTTCTCTTGACCCAAACATGTTTCATTCTTGAAAGAAGTCTCAGATTCTACATCGTGCAACTCCAGGGATTCTTCTGCGGGCTGAGAATTCACCAGGATCTTTTCTCCCCGGCTGACTGTCTGCTCCTCTTGAGTGCCAAAATCAAACTCTACAAGCTGAGGGTCATTAACTTGTCCCGAAACGTTGTCCGTTGGGTGAACGACATCCTTTTCTTGGGGAACGGAAGAATTCTCAAGCAAATCCAGTTTGGCACTGGAATCTTCCCGCAATTTTGCAGCTTCGTCAGGAGTTTCCCGCTGGAGAGGACTAGCTGGATGGTCTTCTCCTTCAGGATTTTCAACCAAATCCATTTCTTTGGCCAGGGGAAGACCTTGAGTGGATGCAATGGAGCTCTCTTGGTTTTCCACCAATTCCTGCAGAGTTGATATACTGTTTGGTACCGAATTCAAGCCCAAGTCGCTGTTTGGTTCGCAAAGAGGCACAGCTGGATCGGCCAATTCTGTGCTGTCCTGAGAAATATCTTCAATCAGATCCACTGAACTTTGAAAGATGCGATACAGGGGGTTTTCCAGATGGTCTTCCTGGACCCTTGGTGGCTCTTCATCAGAAGCGCATTGATGGACAGGACTAGCCTGCCCTGAAGGCAGACAGGACAAACGGATCCCGTTGTCTTCTTGGGAAACTGAGGAAAGGTCAACCGGATCAATTTGGTTTGGAAACCTAGGACTTTCCACCGATTCCTGTTGATTTTGTAAGGGTCCATCATCTGTCGCTAGATCATTTGGGAAGTCTCCGGAAGCTTGAATGGAAACTGAATCTGCTAAGATCACTTCATCGTGTGAGTCCTCCACTTTGTCTATTTGCCTTGGAGATGTGGGATCCATCTTCTTGGCTGATCCAGCCATCTTTTCTTCAACAGTCATTGGATGTAAGGAGCTCACCTGCTGAGGGACTATCTCAATCAATCCCATTTGGTTTGGAGATACAGAATTTGAGGATGGTCCTACAGCAGCTTCTGAGACAGTCTGGAATTCTGTCCGATGCCCGGACAAGGTATCTGGTGATGCCCTAGATGGGAGAAGATCTTGTCTGGATGATGTTTCATCCCACATACCATCCGTTTCTTTCCTTCTTTTCACATCATTCTCCTCGAGATCTTCCTCGTCCTCTGAAACCAGATCCATATCTTGGACTTCCATGTTAGCATCGTTCCTTTCGGACAGCACGGGATCAATGGATCCCAAGTCCATGCTTCCTCCTTCTTCCTGATCAGTATGAAGGGTAGGCTGATTTTCCACTTTGCTTCCCGGACTAGGGGATTCCTGAGATGTCACGTCTTCTTTGAACCCCATCGCTTCTGACGTTCCTAGCTTGGGACCACCAGCCTGGAGGTCGTCCTTCGTCAACTCTTCCGAAGAAGACCCAACATCAATTCTCCTATCTGCTACGGAAATGGCAACTTCGGTGCTTGCGATGGGCTGCTGGTTTCTCGAACCGTTCGGAAGACCCGTAAACACAAGTGCATCGTTTTGGGAAGGGCCAACTGACTTAGTCTCTTCACTTCTGTCTGCCTTGGTTTGACACGTAGGAGGGTTCACACCTTCATCAACCCCAGGCAGGCATTCAATAGGAAGCACAGGGTGAAGCAAGGTTCGTTTTTTGGGCTCTGCTTCAACCACCTGAAAAAAAAAAAAATAGCCAGATTTCAGATTTGTTGCTAAATAAAACATCAGGGTATCCCGTGCTCTCTGAGCTTGGTTGTCTTCTTGTAGACCAGTGGTTCTCAACCTTTTTAATGCCACGACCCCCAACCGGTCGTAAGTCGAGGACTACTCAACTGGTGCAGCACCATTGCAGAATGGGACTTTTGGCGGGCTCAGCAGGGCAGAGACAGCCTGGACAATTCCTATTGGCTTTTGAAAGCCAATAGAATTAGACTCTATTCAAGAGAGTCTATTCTATTGGCTTTCAAAAGCCAATAGAATAAAAGGGAGTAGCACAGCTAAGGAAAAGGGGGAAAAAATGGCGGACTGCGTTGTTTGGCGACCTCCGTGAAATGGTCGTTCGACCCCAAATGGGATCCCGACCCACAGGTTGAGAACCACTGTTGTAGACATTTCATTTACTTAACTACTGTACTTTCCGGCGTATAAGACGACTTTCTAAAGCATTGAAATCGGCGCAAAAGTCAGGGGTCGTCTTATACGCCGGAAATTACGGTAGTTTCCGGCGTATAAGACGACTTTCTAGGCATGCAACTCGGTGCCGAAGTCGGGGGTCATCTTATACGCCGGGTCGCCTTATATGCTGGAAAATACGGTAGGTAACTTTATTTTCACTGATATCATCAACCACTGATGATGTTCCTTAGTCGGATCATGAAAAGTCTGCAAGAAAAACACCAAGCTCAGAGAGCACCCAGGATCCCACAGTCCTCTCTCTTCCTCCTCCTGCACCCACCCCAACCCACTCCCTTCTAGCACTAATGATGTTACCTAAATGGGTCATGAAATGTCTGCGAGAACAACCAAGCTCAGAGAATACTAAGGAGGCACAGTTCTCCTCCTCTTCCTTTCTCCTTCTTCCCCTCCTCCTCCTCCTTTCCCTTCCTTTCCCCTTCTCCTCTTCCTCCTCCCCTTCTCCTCCCCCTCCCCTCCATAATGCCTATATCCTCCTAGCACGGATGACGTTACCTAGTTGGGCCATGAAACATCTGCAAGAAAACCACCCAGCTCAGAGAGCACCAAGGACCCCACAATTCCACCTTGAACGATAAATATTCTGGTATCCCTCGCACGGAGCAGCCATTTACACCTTCATCGTTGGCTCTCAGGGGCCCAACCAAAACCTTACCTCCTCAACGGGCTTCAGAGGAGGACGAGACCGTTCCTCCTTCTCAAGCAGGTCCTCGGTCTCTTCAAGTTCAGTCAGAGGACTCTCTTCCTCTAAGGAGTCGGTGGAGGACAATTTGTTACACGAGAGGAGCTTCCCGGAAGGAGAAACGGATCCATCTTCCCCTCCTTCAGCAGGTATCTGGAGAGCTTCCGAGACCGAATCTGCCGGGCCTTTCTCCAAAACGTAGGCTCCACCACCACCACCATCCATGGGCTCCAAAGGGTCCACCAGACTGTTCAGGGACACGTACTTCGCAGGGTTACTGTGTTCGACCACTTTTCGTACTGTCAGGGCTTGGAACTTTTTGCTATAAAAGAGCGCCATCCACATGTGCAGGATCAGCCTCATGTCCTCCATGTTATCTGAGAAATTTTCATCCCAGGGCCTAAAATTAAAGAAAAGGAAGCGAAAGTGGGCATTTCGGCTTTGCAACGGGAAGCCGCCAGAGTTCACAGCTCAAGCAAAATGCACCAGACTACGGGTAGTCCTCGACTTACGACCATAGTTGAGCCGCCAGTTTCCGTCACTAAGCGAGACGTTTCTTCCACGCGTTTTTGCCCCGCCCATTTTACAACCTTTCTTGCCACATGTTGCTAAGTGAATTTATTTATTTATTTATTTATTTATTTAATTTTATTTATATGCCGCCCAATCCCAAAGGACTCAGGGCGGCGTACAAAATTAAAACAATCATCAATAATAAAATAATACAATCATACCGCGAGTCCGATCATATCCCGCCCCCCCCCCCAGGGACATCAGCCCCAGGCCTGCTGGAACAGGAGAGTTTTAATGGCTTTCTTAATCTCTGTTAAATTAGTCACACGGTTATTAAGTGAACCTGGTTGTCCCCCTGGACTTTGCCGGTCAGTCGGTCGCAAAAGAGGATCACGCGGGGACCCCTGGGACACTGCAACTGTCATAAATATGAGTCGCTTGCCAAGCGTCTGAATTTTGATCAGATGACCGCGGGGATGCTGCGGCGGTCTTAAGCGCGAAAAGTGGTCGTAAGTCACATTTTTCAGTGCCGTTGTAACTTCGAATGGTCCACCCAACAAGCTGTTGTAAATCAAGGACTATCTGTAGTAAGCTGAATTTTGCAGTCAATTTTTTTTCTAACAATCCCAACAGAGAACTGTCATCTTTACAGCCGCCGCTGTTTGCCGGATCAATGTTTTTGCTAAATGATGAAACCCAATTCCAGATCCATCAGTTCTTACCCCTCAACACCTCCAAAATCGATTTGGGAACTAACCAAACCGTGATTTTGAATCCCCAGAGAAAACTCCTTTTACTCCCAAACCGCACCAGGTATTTATTTTGTCTATGGGACCCTCACTTACCCGTGGACTGCCCGCAGGACGGTTTTTTCTAAGGAATTATTAGTATATTTGCTATCCACATTGAAGAGGTATTTCGCCTCCCACTGGAAAGTAACTTGGACCGTTTTATCGCCAGAAGTCACTCGGCGATTGGCGGAAAAGTCCTCCCTCAGCCGTGCCCCCATGAGGGTAAAACGAGTGGGCGATAAATGGTTCATAACTGGTTTGCCCAGTTGGCACGAATTCTGCTGGTGCTGGAAAGGAAGCACTTTTCCAACCAAGGGACCTGGTTTATCCTGCTTCACCCCATTCCTCGAATCGGGAGAACGCGGCGTCCCCTTTGGGAGGGTCTCGGAGATGGGGGAGGCGTACGAGTGCTCTAACGAAATCATGACGCCCGAATCCGACAGGTCCCCGGTCTCGTTTGGAAGGGTCAGGGAAGATTTGGTGAGGTCGATCCTTGCCTTCTTTTTTTTGCTGGGATTCACGGTGTTTCGGTCCTTAACGTTCGAAGGCCAGTCCCTGTCCCGGCCGGTCTCCCTGGCAGGCCAAAAAGATGATCGGGAGGATTGTCCGGGCACGAAAGTGCCTTTCCATTTCTTGGTAGCCCTGTGATATTCGTGATCGGATGATTTGTGCAAAAATTTCCCTCGCGGTAGACGATATTCCCGGGACGGACGGAAACGTCCGAAGTCTCTTCGACCATTCCCGTCCAAGGGAGTGTTACAGGAGCTTAGTGCTAAATCGGCCAACAGGTTCAACGCGTGTGAATCGCACTCTTCCCCTCCGGAAGTCCTCAGGGCGTCGACAGCAGCCACGTCATTTTTTACGGAGACGGCCTCGATCCTATGCTTTTCCAAAGACACGCCGTGGACATTTTTCCTCGGGGCTGCGCAAGGAGAGACAAAAATATTAGCCCAAGGGGACAGAGGTAGTTTGGGTTGGAAAAAATAGAAGGGAAAAAAAAGGAACGTTTGTCTCCAGAGGTGGCTTGGTTTTATCTGATCACGAACACCCAAGGTATGTCTGGGTAGGTTCATTTGGGCAAATCTACTCAGTGTTGATAAATCTAGTGTGATGGAAAAGAGATCTGAATGATCCCTGGACGCCAAAAATGAGGGGGAAGGCATGAAAAGAAAGGGATAGGATAGAAATAGAAATAGAATTATTAGAATTAGAACTATTAGGATTAGAATTAAGATTGGAATCATTAGAATTATTAGAATTGGAACTATTAGAATTAAAGTTATTAGAATTAGTTATTAGAATTAGAATTATTAGAATTAGAATGAATTAGGATTAAGATTAGAATTAGAACTGGAATTATTAGAATTAGAATGAATTAGGATTAGGATTAGAATTGGAACTGAAATTATTAGAATTGGAATTATTAGAATTAGTTATTAGAATTAGAGATATTAGAATTAGAATTATTAGAATTAGAATTAATTAGGATTAGGATTGGAATTGAATTGGAATTATTAGAATTATTAACATTAGAATTAGGATGAAAATTAGAATTGGAATTATTAGAATTAGTGATATTAGAATTAGAATTATTAGAATTAATTAGGATTAGGATTAGAATTGGAATTGAATTGCAATTATTAGCATTAGAATGATTAGAAAGAATTAGAGTTATTAGAGTTAGAATCGGTAAGTGAACCAATGCAGTCGTTAAGTGAATCATGCGGTCGTTAAGCGAATCCTGCTCCCCCCCCCATTGATTTTGCTTGTTGGAAGCCGGCTGGGAAGGTGGTGATCATGTGACCCCAGAGCAATGCGACCGCCATAAATATAAACCAGCCAAGGGCCTGAATTTTGATCTGCTGACCGGTTGCGCCATTTGTAAATCCTTTTGTTTCAGCGCTAACTTCAAACGGTCACTAAGCGAATGGCTGTAAGTCGGGGACCGCCTGGACCAGCTTCTCATCCCTGCCCCAGCTTTTATATTAAAAAAAAAAAACAAAAAACAAGGAAAAGGTATGGAGGACAGGAAGCAGAATTATCATTTTTTTTCAGCCAGGGTTTCTACATGTGGATCACCGCCGCCATCTTACTTGCTCGTTTTGCGTCCATTTTGTCCACGCTCCTCATGGCTTTCTCCGCCTCGGTCAGCCGGGGCTTCTTTTCCTCCGTGGCGGGTCCGCCTGAAGCCTCCGTGGCTCCCTCGGGTGAGGCGCTCCTTGGGCCTTGAATGAATTCCGCAGACAAGACCTCGGCCCCTGGCGGACACAACAAACCAGTCAGTAACCATGGTTTTTCTGGCAATGGCACGGCGCAAAGGATTTATAAGCAGACCTCGTTTACCGACCCCAATTGGGACTGGCAACGTGGTCCTTAAGTAAAGCAATGGCTAAGTGAGGCCCGGTGAGTAACCACGGCTTTCTGGCGGTGGCACAGCGCAAAGGATTTATAGGCAGTCCTCGTTTAGCAACCCCAATTGGGACTGGCAAAAAAAGGGAGGCAGGGATGGACAGATGGACACATAGACATATTTAGATATATAAGTAGAGATATATATACTTATTAAAATGTTGTTTTCTATCCCAGAGTTCAGTGGCTCTATTGTATTTTAATAGAGATAGATAGATAGATTATAGATATAGATACATAGCTATATAGAGGTAGATAGGCATGGATATGGATATAGATTAGATATGGATGGATAGATGGATGGATGGATGGATAGACAAACAGATAGAGATAGATAGATAGATAGATAGATAGATAGATAGATAGACAGACTGATAGAGATAGATAGATATAGACAGAGACAGATGATAGATATATAATAGATAAACAGACAGAGATAGATGATAGATAGATAGATAGATAGACACAGATACTTAGATGATAGATAGATATAGACAGACAGAGATACAGATGATAGATAAACATAGATAGACAGAGAGATAGATAGATATAGAGACAGACAGATACAGATAGATAGATAGAGACAGACAGATACAGATAGATAGATAGAGACAGACACAGATAGATACATAGATAGACAGACAGATACAGATAGATAGATAGATAGATAGATAGATAGATAGATAGATAGATAGATAGATAGATAGATAGGCAGGCAGGCAGGCAGGCAGGCAGGCAGGCAGGCAGGCAGGCAGGCAGGCAGGCAGGCAGGCAGGCAGGCAGGCAGGCAGGCAGGCAGGCAGGCTGGATACGGATTAGATAGAGAGAAATATAGACCTAGATACAGATATGGTTTATAGACAAAGCATTGGGAATGTATATCCCATTTACTCTGCTTCTCTCTTTTAGCTTTATTTTTTTTTTTTTTTAGAAAACCGCATCTCTATTTTTTTTTCTTTTGCATTCCACGAACACAGGCAAACAACAACAGCCCTCAAACTAACACCTCTGATGGCGTTCACACCACTTTCCATGTGGTTACTGTGCTAAACCGCATTATGTATTTCCATTCACACCCCAGTCGGATTTCACACAACACGCTAAACCACAGGAAGGTTTAAACCGAGAACCGCCTGGCTGATGGTGCTTTGTGACGCTGGACTATTGCTGAGTCTACGTTGCTGTGTTTGGGTGTGTTTGGCCTCAGTTTGGCCCCCTCAAATAGACCGCTGATTTGGGGGCATCTGGCTGGGATGGGGGGGCTGGTTCTGTATAAGGAGAGACTTCAGCTTCAGAATCTCCAGATTTAAACAAAAGACGGCTACTTCAAACTATCTTTGTAAAGGAAAAAAATTATAAAGACAGGATATAATGCAGGGGGCCTTCAAACTTGGCCACTTTAAGACTTGTGGACTTCAACTCCCAGAATTCCTCAGTCTTCCAATATCTCAGGGGCTGCCCCAAAGAAGAGGCAGTCAAGCTATTCCCCAAAGCACCAAAAGGGCAGGACAAAAAGCAACGGATGGAGACTAATCAAGGAGAGAAGCAACCTGGAACTAAGGAGAAACTTCCTGACAGTGAGAACAATTAACCAGTGGAACTACCTGCCTCCAGAAGCGGTGAATGCTCCAACATTGGAAGTTTTTAAGAAGAGACTGGACAGCCATTTGTCCGAAATGGTATAGGGTTTCCTGCCTGAGCAGGGGGTTGGACTTGATGACCTCCAAGGTCCCTTCCAACTTTATTATTATTATAACTCCCAGAATTCCTCGGTCCTCCTCTATTTCGAGATGACACTCACCTCTTTTCCTTCTCAGTGGATTCTGGATGTTTTTTAATTTCAGGGTAGGCTTTTTAAGATCTGCTGGCGACCCGGGATCTTTAGCCACGGGGATGCTGGGAGTCATGGCTTCCTTGAGCAAATTCTTCCCCTTCTTCTTCTTTTTCTTCTTTTCCTTCTCCTTCGTCTTTTTCCTGCTGTTCTCCAGCATGCAGTACATCTTTAGAGGCGACCATTTCTTTTTCGAACTGGCCCCCAGGATGCGGCTGGATTTCCGTTTGGTCCATGGCAAGGATCGCTCTCCGGCCGGGCTGCTTTTCGACGTGCCGGCTCGGCTCGGCCCGTGTCCGGCAAGGAGAACCTTGCCCGTTCCAGTAGTGTTGTCCAGTCCGTCCGACGGTGAAGGGTCCAAATTGAAATCCGCCCGACCGTCGGACGGCTGAGAGTCGCCCTGCAAACACGCCAAGGCGGAGGAGACCTCCAGCGTGTAACTTTTGGGGTCCGACAGATAAAATGCCAACTTGGAAAACGAGGAGGGGGAGCACTTCTCGTCCACGGGGTCCCCCTTGGGGGTCTCGGATGAAAGTTTGGGAATAAAAGGTGGGCCAGCCGCGTTTCCGTGGCTCGGCACTGAACTCCGATCGAGCTTCGCAAATTCCTCCATGTGCAATTTGACCAAAGCGTTAGAAGGGGACAGTTCGGGATTTTTGGCGACTTCTGCCAGCGCCTGGTGAAAGAGGGGAAGGACCAGGGCGAGTTTCTGGGGGGTCTCAGTTCTCCCCTCTTCGCATTTCCAGTCTGTGGCTAATGAAAACAAAACAAAACAGAAAAGCCATTTCTAAGCAACTTCAGTCATCCTCAACAAAAATAAATAAAATTAAACAGTTACTGTTGTGTAAGCCAGGCAGAGTTGCTTTATGGATGAAATGGATGGCCTATTAATGGACTAGTCCAGTGGTTCTCAACCTGTGGGTCGGGACCCTATTTGGGGTCGAACGATCATTTCACGGGGGTCGCCAAACAACGCAGTCCGCCATTTTTTCCCCCTTTTCCTTAGCTGTGCTACTCCCTTTTATTCTATTGGCTTTTGAAAGCCAATAGAATAGACTCTCTTGCATAGAGTCTAATTCTATTGGCTTTCAAAAGCCAATAGGAATTGTCCAGGCTGTCTCTGCCCTGCTGAGCCCGCCAAACGTCCCAGTCTGCAAACGGTGCTGCACTAGTTGAGTACGACCGGTTGAGTAGTCCTCGACTTACGACCGGTTGGGGGTCGCAGCATTAAAAAGGTTGAGAACCACTGGACTAGACGAAACCAGGAGATGGTGAGTTCTAGTCCCTACCTTAGGCATGAAAGCCAGCTGGGTGATTTGGGCCAATCGCTAGGCGATCGTGAATTCTAGTCCTTCTTTAAGCATGAAAGCTAGCTCGGTAATTTGGGGCCAGTCACCAAGTCATGGTGAGTTCTAGTCCCGCCTTAGGCATGAAAGCTGGCTGAGTGACTTTGGGTCAATCACCAGGAGACGGTGAGTTCTAGTCCTATCTTAGGCATGAAAGCCATCTGGGTGTTTTGGGGCCAAGACAGTGAGTTCTAATCCCATCTTAGGCATGAAAGCTGACTAGGTGACTTTGGGCCAGTCGTTAGGCGATCGTGAGTTCTAGTCCTTCCTTAAGCATGAAAGCTAGCTTGGTGATTTGGGGCCAGTCACCAAGATGTGGTGAGTTCTAGTCCCGCCTTAGGCATGAAAGCCGGCTGGGTGACTTTGGGCCAATCACCAGGAGATGGAGAGTTGTGGTCCTGCCTCAGGCATGAAAGCCGGCTGTATTTATAAAAATAATAAAAGTGGAATAAAATTTTAGTACCGTATACTCCGGCGTATAAGACGACTGGGCGTATAAGACGACCCCCAACTTTTGAGAAGATTTTCAGGGTTTAGAAAGTCGTCTTATACGCCAGAAAACACAGTACAATATTGAATTTCTGTTTATAGATGAGCACAATAGGAGCTCCATTCCTTTGCTGCTAGAAAGCTTTGTCCTGTTAGTGCTTATTTCTGTAAAAAAAAAAAAAAAAAAAAAAAAAATAGGGCTGGCCACTAGGGGGCAGATTGGTTTTAAATTCAGAGAACAGCTACCCATATATTCTGGCGTATAAGACGACCCCCAACTTTTGAGAAGATTTTCAGGGTTTAGAAAGTTGTCTTATACGCCGGAAAATACGGTAGATAAGCAAGTAAGTAAATATAAGGAAAAAAAGGGCAGGGCAAAAAAACCCGATAATAGGGATTAAGGGATCCCCCGTGTTGGCAAAAACAAATCTCACCTGTTAAATATCTGGGCCCTGGCGATGGAAACAAAAACAAAGCTTGGAGAGACGTCAAATCGTTTGACTCGGAATCTGCAAGCAGAAAACGAGGCGTCAATGTTTTCCCGTCTTGAACGTGAATTTTCCAGGGAAGGCTCACCTGGATTCGAAGGCGCCGAGGGTCTGTCCCTCCTTACCTTTTCCTCTCGCCAAGGTGGACGAGGTGAGGAAGAGGAGGATTCCACGGTCATTTACATATCTGACAAGCGCCTGTAACACAGAAAGGTGGTTAATTTCTCCATCCGGAGAATAAACAGATGGCTTGAAAAAGTGGGGTTCCTGCTTGATCCCCAAATCTCCGGCACCTATCGTGCAATTTCACATCTGGGGGCTTTTAAAAAAAAAAAAAAAATAACCCTTTAGTTTAATTCAGCTTTAATTCAGTCTGGCTTAATTCAGGTGTCAATCAAAGAATGCCACGTCACCTTCATTAACAGCTTCGTCTTTATATGGAATGTTGAGCTAGAACAGGGCCGGTTTGGGGTTCCATTCAAAAATCTGTTGTTGGGGGAAAAAAAATAGACCATCCTGGCTTGTTCAAGAAACTGTGATTAAAATAATGGCCTAGTATCATGTGTGAATGCTGTCTACGTACATATTTAGAATCGCTGTTTTTTTTCAAAGGCACTGAGCTGTGGTCCGTCTACCAAAATATACTGATTTTGACAGTACACTAAGCTATAATTGTATATAACAACATACTATTTCTCCACCTTTAGCAACTTCAAGATGGGTGGACTTCAACTCCCAGAATTCCCCAGCTAGCATGCTTTAAGATGGGTGGACTTCAACTCCCAGAATTCCCCAGCTAGCATGCTTTAAGATGGGTGGACTTCAACTCCCAGAATTCCCCAGCTAGCATGCTTTAAGATGGGTGGACTTCAACTCCCAGAATTCCCCAGCTAGCAATTTTTTTTTTTTTAATAAAAACAGATTGAGGCATTGCCATCAAAAAATCTACATGGGTATGTTTGTAAATCACCAGAAGGGGAAGACTTCCTAAATTTTAAAAAATGCTAATTTGCTGGGCATTTTTGGAGAATGAAACCCCACCCAAGCCACATCCTGCAAAAGAATAGTTAATTCTGAAGATTTTTAAGAACTCACCAGGTTTTTTTCTTTCATGCTCCCAATTAGCTGATCTTTCAGTTCACTCTCGTCTAATATTTCCACTTGATATAAACGAAACGACAACTGCTGACAACAGACTGCAGGAAAAACCAAGCACACTTTTTTTTAAAAAAAAAGGAAAGGAAAAATGAAAACAATTCAATGTTAATGGTCCAATAAATCTATTATAAAGAAAACCCCCACTCTCTTCTAGCACTGTAGATGTTCCCTAGCTGGGTCATGAAACGTCTGCAAGAAAACCACCAAGGTTAGGGAACACCAAGGACCCCACAGTATTATTGAGCAATGCCCATCCATTCCCTCCCTCCATCACCCCTCCATCCACCCATATCTATCTATCTATCTATCTATCTATCTATCTATCTATCTATCTATCTATCTATCTATCTATTCTATCCATTCATTTGTCTGTCTATCATCTATCTATCTACCAAGCTATTATCCATCTATGTCTATCTCTACATTTTCATCCATTCATGTGTCTCTCATCCATCCATCCATCCATCTATTATATCCATTCATTTGTCTATCATCTATCTATCTATCTATCTATCTATCTATCTATCTATCTATCTATCTATCTATCTATCTATCTATCTATCTACCAAGCTATTATCCATCTATATGTCTATCTCTACATTTCCATCCATTCATGTCTGTGTGTCTCTCATCCATCCATCCATTTATTATATCCATTCATTTGTCTATCATCTATCTACCAAGCTATTATCCATCTATATGTCTATCTCTACATTTTCATCCATTCATGTGTCTCTCATCCATCCATCCATCCATCTATTATATCCATTCATTTGTCTATCATCTATCTATCTATCTATCTATCTATCTATCTATCTATCTATCTATCTATCTATCTATCTATCTATCTATCTACCAAGCTATTATCCATCTATATGTCTATCTCTACATTTCCATCCATTCATGTCTGTGTGTCTCTCATCCATCCATCCATTTATTATATCCATTCATTTGTCTATCATCTATCTACCAAGCTATTATCCATCTATATGTATCTCTACATTTCCATCCATTCATGTCTGTGTGTCTCTCATCCATCCATCCATCCATCCATCCATCCATCCATCCATCCATCCATCCCTTTCTGTCTATCCATTCATCCATCCATCCATCATTTACACACAGCCAACCTCATCATGGAAGCGATTCTGGTTTCTAATCCGGGCTTCCTTCTGCACCGTTTCCACATAATTATCCCACTGATGGACTGATGAACCTACAGAGTCACGAGCCCGTTTAAATCACTTGCCGCCCCCCCAGCCCAATGTCCCATGGGGCTGGAAAGAAAAGAATCAAAGCGAATCATCCTGACCCAGATAAACGCAACGCGTGACCCGATTTAAAAGCGTACCTTCGTCATTGGAGTAACTGTTTTTTTTAAATGCAGCTTCCGGCAATTTTTTCCGCAATTCGGATATCCGCACAATATACTTGAATTCCAGCTTGGCTGGCCTACGAAAGGAGAAAAGGGAAAAATGGTTGGGATACAGTCTTTCCAAAGCAGACTCCTCCCAAAGAGGTGGAGAAACCGCAGAATTGGAATCTAGAACCATTTCTCGTTTGTGGGGTCCTGGGTACTCTCTGAGCTTGATTGTTTCCTTGCAGATGTTTCATAACTTCGTATCATCAGTATTAGAATGGAAGAGGGCTTGTTTTCTGTTTATATGTAAGTGGCTTGCAAAGCCCACTCCCTTGTAGATTGATGATGTTATCTAGTTAGGTCATGAAATGTCTGCAAGAAAACAAGTTAAGTTCAAAGAGCAGCAAGCAGTCCACAGTTCTCCTCCTCCTCTTCCTCCTTCCTCCTCCCCTTTATTCCTTCTATCCCCTTCTTCCTCTTCCCCTTTTCTTGCTCCACAAATCCCACCCCTTTCTAGCACTGATGACGTTACCTAGTTGGGTCATGAAATGTCTGCAAGAAAGCCACCAAGCTCAGAGAGCACCAAGGACCCCACAGTCCTTCCTTCCTTCCTTCCTTCCTTCCTTCCTTCCTTCCTTCCTTCCTTCCTTCCTTCCTTCCTTCCTTCCTTCCTTCCTTCCTTCCTTCCTTCCTTCTCCTTTCTAGCACTGATGATGTTACCTAGTTGGGTCATGAAACGTCTGCAAGAAAACCACCCAGCTCAGAGCGTGTCAAGGACCTCAAGAGTTCAACCCTGAGCTACGAAATTTTTCTTCTATCCGTTCCTCATTTCTCACACATTTCTTTCGGGATCCAGGTGGAAAGTTTCACAGGTAAAATATTTCATTAAAAAAACCACCGCTTTAACACCGAGGAGGGGAAAAAACCCTAGTCATTTTATTTACAGATCTATTTCCCTTCTCTATTCAAGCACAAGTTTGAAGGTACTTTTTAATGTCTTTGGATGATTTCTGGGGGGGGGGGGTTTGGCTTAATTCCAGTGGAAGAGAAAAATAAATAACGATTTACAACTGAGCTGGGAGCGAAGGCTGAAAAGGCGACCGAAGGACGATGTGGCACACTCGCTGATGCTGAATGAAAAGCTGTCCTTCCCAGGCACGATGCAGCACTGAAGAGTTTAAAAAGAAAGGTGAGTTATTCCCATTTATCTGGCTATATCAGGGGTCTTCAAACCTGGCCACTTTAAGACTTGTGGACTTCAACTCCCAGAATTCCTCAGCCAGCCTCCATTTTGTTTGTTAGATTTAAGACAGGGGTCTTCAAGCTTGTGCCTTTAATAATAATAATAATGATGATGATGATGCAAATCCAGTCTGAACATCTGGCTGTGCGATGATCCATAATAATAATAAAGTTGGAAGGGGTCTTGGAGGTCATCTAGTCCAACCCACTGCTCAGGCAGGATATACCATTTCAGACAAATGGCTGTCCAGTCTCTTCTTAAAACTTTCCAGTGTTGGAGCATTCACCGCTTCTGGAGGCACGTGTGCCTGGCTGAGGAATTCTGGGAGCTGAAGTCCACCAGTCATCAAACAGCCAAGTTGGAAGATCCCTGTCTTAAATCTAACAAACAAAATGGAGGCTGGCTGAGGAATTCTGGGAGTTGAAGTCCACAAGTCATCAAAGGGCCACGTTTGAAGACCCCTGTCTTAAATCTAACAAACAAAATGGAGGCTGGCTGAGGAATTCTGGGAGTTGAAGTCCACAAAGTGGCCAAATTTGAAGACCCCTGGTCTATATTGAATAACCACCACATTTGAGGCCAAAATTTCCTTTGCTCAGTGAGACACTTTTGAAAAAAATGAGTTTGGCCCCCATTTTACGACCTTCCTGGCCACGGTTCTTAAGTGAATCCCTGCGGTGGTTAAATTAGTAACAACACGGCTGTTAAATGAATCCAGATTTCCCCATCGACTTTGCTGGTCAGAGGTTGCAAAAGGGATCACGTGACCCTGGGACACGGTGACCGTCATAGATATGAGTCAGAAATTGGGGGGGGTCAATTGTGGCCATACGTCAAGGACTACACGTAAGCTTCCCAGAAGCCCGTGGGAGGGGAGATGGGAGGGGCATATCTCCCCTGTCAGTCCCACCTCCTCCTGGGTCCAGCGCCCAATCAACCGGCTGCAAAGCCCGAGGGGCACAGAACATAGGATAACAGGGTGGGGAGGGACCCCGGAGGTCTTCTAGTCCAACCCCCTGCCATTTTAGGTGGCAATTGGGCAGCTTGGGAAACAAAAACAAAATTTAACATCTCTTAATGATGAGAGGAGGACAAGGTGGGAAAGGAAGGATATTGTTACAATGGATAAGGGGGGGGGAAACACCCTCCCAAAACATAAAGAAATAGTATTTTTATTTTATTATTTTACCTTTCATCTCATGTTCAGCTCTGCAGAGGTGAAAAAGAAAGAAGAAGAAAAAAAATGAGAGTTGTTTTCAGAGCCAGGGAAAAACGGCGAATGAAAGAAAAGAAAAACAGCGAGAAAGGAGAGCAGGTTACTTACAAGCTTTTGTAACCCAGAGGCAACATTCTCCACGGTCACCAGCCAGCCGAGCGGGTTTTACGGAGGGGCTGGTCCCGGGGTCATTAAGCGGTTCTCCCTTCGCCCAAGCCTGCCTCAAAATGGCTCTGGAGTCAAGGAGGAAATGTTTTTTTAAAAAAAAAAAAAAAAAAAAACAGGAAAATTTTATTTAGCGGTCCAGCCAGAGGATTCGGTCGGAATGTCTTTATTTATGAATTAGACTTTTATCCAGTCTTTATTACTCTATAAGCAATTCAAGGTGAATGTATCTACTTCCTCCTTCTATTCGCCCCACGACGACAACCCTGTGAGGTGGGTCGGGCTGAGAGGGACTGACCCAAAGTCACCGAGCTGGCTTTCATGCTTCGGATGGGATTAGAACTCCCAGTCTCCGGGTGATTGGCCCAAAGTCACTCAATTGGCTTCCATGCTTAAGGCGGGACTAGAACTCTCAGTCTCCTGGTGATTGGCCCAAAGTCACCCAATTGTTTTCCATGCCTAAGATGGGACTAGAACTCCCAGTGCCTTGTTGATTGGCCCAAAGTCACCCAATTGGCTTCCATGCTTAAGGCAGGACTAGAACTCCCAGTGCCCTGGTGATTGGCCCAAAGTTACTCAATTGGCTTCCATGCTTAAGGCAGGACTAGAACTCCCAGTCTCCTGGTGATTGGCCCAAAGTCACCCAATTGGCTCCCATGCTTAAGGCAGGACTAGAACTCCCAGTCTCCTGGTGATTGGCCCAAAGTCACCCAATTGGCTTCCATGCTTAAGGCGGGACTAGAACTCCCAGTCTCCTGGTGATTGGCCCAAAGTCACCCAATTGGCTTCCATGCTTAAGGCGGGACTAGAACTCCCAGTCTCCTGGTGATTGGCCCAAAGTCACCCAATTGGCTTCCATGCTTAAGGCGGGACTAGAACTCCCAGTCTCCTGGTTATTGGCCCAAAGTCACTCAATTGGCTTCCATGCTTAAGGCGGGACTAGAACTCCCAGTCTCCTGGTGATTGGCCCAAAGTCACCCAGCTGGCTTCCACCCGGGACTAGAACTCCCAGTCTCCTGGTGATTGGCCCAAAGTCACCCAGCTGGCTTCCACCCGGGACTAGAACTCCCCGTCTCCTGGGAATTGGCCATTCACCTGGCTTTCATGACTAAGGCAGGATTGGACTGCCAGCTGAGTGACTTTGGCCCAATCACCAGGAGACGGCGAGTTTTAATCCCGCCTTAGACCTAACAGCCAACTCTGTGCTTTGAGGCCAGTCCCATTCTCTCTCTCTCACTCTCTCTCTGTCAGCCCAGCCCAGCCCACATCACAGGGTCGTTGTGAGGGAAATAGGGGGACCGAGTGTTGGATATATGTGTCGCCTTGAGTTTATTGGTTGAAGAAATAAATAAAGGCAGAAAATTAATGCATTAATCCATTAATTAAATACCGTAAATAAATAAAAAGGGCTTCCCGCCACAACAGGCCACTCCCAACCGGAGCCTTCCCTGGGATACACCTTACCTCAGTTCCGCAGATCGGCTGGTTAAAAAATGTCCACCCTCCTCAAGTTCTGCCTTGGTGGAGGCAACGGCTTCCTATTGTGCTGAGAAGAGATCCTTGTCCTGCATGGAAACCAACAGGAGACACAATAATGGGTCCACTGAGCTGGGGCACAAAGTTAACCATGGTTAGACCAACCGCGGTTAGCTCCATATTCTCTCTCTCTCTTTTTTTTTTTTTTGACATGAAGGTGCTCTGAGCTACGGACCAAGAACATGGAGGTTCAAGGGTGTCCAACGGTGGAATTTTGAAGACTTGTGGACTTCAACTTCCAGAATTCCCCAGCAAACATGGCTGGCTGAGGAATTTTGGGAGTTGAAGTCCACAGATCTTAAACTGCTCTAGCATCTAAGTAAAGACCAGATGAATGCCTGCTTTGGTTTGGCTTTCTTTGCATGTTGGATGGACTCAGCCCAAGGTAGCTTGTTCCTCAAACTGTGCCAAAGCAAAGAAACCTCGTTTTATTTTTTTTTAACGTATTTATTTCTATTCCACCGTTATTATTTTCAGAAATAATTCAAGGAGTAGAACATATTATCTACCAGACATCTTATCTACCAGACAGCCACAATCCTGTATGGGTTGGGCAGAGAGAGAGGGACTGGTCCAAGATCACCCAGCTGGTTTTCATGCCTAATCCAGGACTAGAACACACAGGCACCTGGTGATTGGCCCAAAATAACCCAGCGGAATTTCATGCCTAATGCAGGACTAGACCTCGCAGATACCCGGTGACTGGCCCAAAGTCACCCAGCAGAATTTCATGCCTAATGCAGGACTAGAACTCACAGGCACCTGGTGATTGGCCCAAAGTCACCCAGCAGAATTTCATGCCTAACGTAGGACTAGAACTCGCAGGCACCTGGTGATTGGCCCAAAGTCACCCAGCAGAATTTCATGCCTAATGCAGGACTAGACCTCACAGGCACCTGGTGATTGGCCCAAAGTCACCCAGAGTTCATGACCTAAGGCAGGACTAGAACTCACCATCTCCTATGATTGGCCCAAAGTCACCCAGCTGGCTTTCATGCCTAAGGCAGGACTAGAACTCCCTCTGGTTTTTAGCCTGGTGCCTTAACTGACTCTAGTTAGAATTTATCTAGCCAGGCTACACAATGTTCTTATTTATTTATTGTGTGGATTAATTGGTTTTAGATCATGCCACATCTCCAGGAGAACAAACAGACAGCATGTTCAGTACAGCACAGGTAGTCCTTGACTGATAGCCATTTGTTTAATGACCATTGAAAGTTACAACAGCATTGAAAACAGTGACTTATGACCGTTTTTCACACTTACGACCATTGCAGGATCTCACCCCCGGTCACGTGATCAAAATTTGGACATTGGCACCTGGCTCATATTTACGACGGTCGCAGCGTCCCGGGGATCACGTACGTGATCCCCTTTGGCGACCTCCTGAACAAGCAAAGTCCATGGGGGAAGCCAGATCCACTTAACAACCGGGTTACTAACTTAACAACTGCAGTGTGATTCGCTTAACGACGGGGACCAGAAAGGTCGTAAAACGGGGCAAAACCCACTTAATCCTTGCTTAGCAATGGAAATTTTGACCTCAGATGTGGTCAAACTTCAAGGGCTACCTTTATAGTCCGTGTCCTTTGCTAAATTCCTCTTTAAGGTAACCACAAACTCTGATTAAACAAAGAACTGTTAACATATTCTTTCTGTTTCTTAACCTTCTTAAAAACCTCAATGGATCGGATCAAAAGGATGTGACTCCTGATAGCACCCACACCAAAGTCGAACAAGAAAGCAACAATTTTTCCCATTCACTTCTTCCCAACTTCGAAGGCACACTGCTCCTGCCAAGGGAGGCTCGTTTTCCACCTCCAGAGCTAATAAACAGTCCTTGAATCTATCCAGTTGTCAGTTTTCAAAAAGATAAGACAAGACGAGATAAAGTCTCCCATTTACAATTCCCAAAGTCCTTGCGAAATATTCTAATTCTAAAATTGCTTTGGTCCAAATAGTTATTTTTTTTTTTTCCCGCAGGAGAAAATTAACAGAAAGCAGAGATTTGGGAGTTTCCAAACAATTCGTCCTTGGCTTCAGTTGTTGCTTTTAAAAAGAAAAAAACAAAAAACTTTTGCATTTATTGTGTTTGTTTTATTTATAACCGGAACACGCTCCCTTTTGTTTCTGACCTTGGAATGAGAAAGCGAAACTGATTTAAACCGAATAGCATTCTCCTCTTTTGAGCAGTTTGAGAGCCGAGACAAAAGTGAAACTATCGTACCAGGAAACAGAAATATTACAGTATTCGAGGGTTTAAAGCTGCAGTTTCTCCAACTCGGCAATATTAAGAGGTGTGGGACTTCAAAAGTCCCAGAATTCCCTGGCCCTTCATTTTCTCCTGCGAATGAACTATTTGGACCAACGCAATTTTAGAATTAGAATATTCCGTTAAGGACTCTGGGAATTATAAATGCTGAATGAATATTGTTTTAAAGCAACGGATTTGCTTTTTAATGTTTTTTTAAGGCCTCCGGAAGAGGCTTGGTTATTTTTAGGTTGCCAACAACAAACACATCAGGGCAGGATGTTCCCCAGGTAATTGATTAGGTAACTGAATAATTGGTGTTTCTCAACCTTGACTATTTTAAGACCTCTGGACTTCCAGAATTCGTAGAACTGAATGCCAGTTGGGGGGATTCTGGGAATTGAAGCCCACTCACCTTAACACATGCTGGCTGAGGGGATTCTGGGAATTGAAGCCCCTCCATCTTAAAACATGCCGGCTGGGGGGATTCTGGGAATTGAAGCCCATCCATCTTAAAACATGCCGGCTGGGGGGATTCTGGGAATTGAAGCCCACTCACCTTAAAGCATGCCGGCTGGGGGGGATTCTGGGAATTGAAGCCCACTCACCTTAAAGCATGCCGGCTGGGGGGATTCTGGGAATTGAAGCCCACTCACCTTAAAGCATGCCGGCTGGGGGGATTCTGGGAATTGAAGCTCACTCACCTTAAAGCATGCCGGCTGGGGGGATTCTGGGAATTGACGCCCCTCCATCTTAAAAAATGCCGGCTGGGGGGATTCTGGGAATTGAAGCCCACTCACCTTAAAGCATGCTGGCTGGGGGGATTCTGGGAATTGAAGCCCACTCACCTTAAAGCTTGCCGGCTGGGGGGATTCTGGGAATTGACGCCCCTCCATCTTAAAAAATGCCGGCTGGGGGGATTCTGGGAATTGAAGCCCACTCACCTTAAAGCATGCCGGCTGGGGGGATTCTGGGAATTGAAGGAATTTAAAGCCCCTGCCGGCTGGGGGGATTCTGGGAATTTAAAAAATGCCGGCTGGGGGGATTCTGGGAATTGAAGCCCACTCACCTTAAAGCATGCCGGCTGGGGGGATTCTGGGAATTGAAGCCCACTCACCTTAAAGCATGCCGGCTGGGGGGATTCTGGGAACTGAAGCCCACTCACCTTAAAGCATGCCGGCTGGGGGGATTCTGGGAATTGAAGCCCATCCATCTTAAAACATGCCGGCTGGGGGGATTCTGGGAATTGAAGCCCATCCATCTTAAAACATGCCGGCTGGGGGGATTCTGGGAATTGAAGTGCCTTAAATTTGCCAAGGTTGAGAATTGCTGCACTAGAGCAAGGGGTCTCCCAACATGAGAACTTTATGAGCTGTGGACTTCAACTCCCAGAATTCCTCAGCCAGCCATGCTGGGAGTTGAAGTCCACCAGTCTTAAAAGTTGCCAAGTTTGGAGATCCCTGTATTCAACCGTCTATGATAGAAGTACATCAGCCCTCTATTTGAAGACTTCATGTGGCAGATTGTTCCACCGGCTGCTCATGCTGTCCATGACTGTATAGGGGGTACCTTGATCAATAGTAGCAACTGTGAGAGGGATCTCGGAGTCCTAGTGGACAATCCCTTAAATAAGAGCCAGCCGTGGGCTGCAGCTGCCAAAAAAGCCAATACAGTGCTGGGCTGCATTAACAGAGGGATAGAATCAAGATCACGTAAAGAGTTAATACCACTTTACAAGACCTTGGTAAGGCCACACTTGGAATGCTGCATTCAGTTTTGGTCACCACGATGTAAAAAAGATGCTGAGACTCTAGAAAGAGTCAAGAGAAGAGCAACAAAGATGATTAGGGGACTGGAGGCTAAGGTATATAAGGAACAGTTGCTGGAATTGGGTATGTCTAGTTTAATGAAGAGAAGGACGAGGGGGGACATGATAGCAGAGTTCCAGTATCTCAGGGGCTGCCCCAAAGAAGAGGGAGTCAAGCTCTTCTCCAAGGCGCCTGAAGGCAGGACAAGAAGCAACGGATGGAAACTAATCAAGGAGAGAAGCAACCTAGAACTAAGGAGAAACTTCCTGACAGTGAGAGCAATGAACCAGTGGAACAACCTGCTTCCAGAAGCAGTGAATGCCCCAACATTGGAAGTTTTTAAGAAGAGACTGGACAGCCATTTTTTCTGAAATGGTATAGGGTTTCTTGCCTGAGCAGGGGGTTGGACTAGATGACCTTCAAAGTCCTTTCCAACATCATCATCATCATCATCATTTATAACATGAATCTCCCTCTATGTGATCTTCATTTTAAAGTTCATTTAGTGACCGTTCAACATTATGACGGCACTGAAAAACGTGACTTACGACCGTTTTTCACAGTTATAACACGCTCACGAATATGTGATCAAAATTCGGACGCTTGGCAACAGGTTCTTTTTTTATGACCGTTGCTCTGTCCCAAGATCAAGCGATCCCCTTTTGCGACCTTCTGATAAGCAAGCCAAGATTCACTTAACAACCCGGTTACTCACTTAACAACGGCAGAGATTCCCTTAATAACCGAGGCAAGGAAAGTTGTAAAACGGGGCAAAACTCACTTAACAAACGTCTCACTTAACCACAGAAATCCTTGGGCTCAAATGGAGTTGTTCAGTGAAGGACTATCTGTACCCCCGGTCTCTATGTGAAGACTTGCAACATCAAGTGGCAGGTTGTTCCACTGGCTGCTTGCGCAGTCCGGAATTTCTTCTTGTTTTCTAACCTGAATCTTCCTCCTGGTGAATTTAATTTTATTCCCCTGACTGCATATGCTAAACTCCCTTCCCCTTATCTGCTCTGTGTCAGGCGAAGCCTGTTTGCATCTTCCAGGATCGAAACTACCTCCAGAGCCTGCGAATATGGCCTGTGTGCACACATTGTGCGATCGTGGACCGACAAATTAATTGGCATGGTGCAGAGCTAATGAGCATCTTTGCGGATGGACTGCCACAGCAGCGGAGAGAAAAGAAAGACAGAGGATGCCTCCTTCTCCCCTTTCTGCAAAATGCGGGACAAGAAAAGCCCAAATTTCATTTAAGCCAGTGGTTCTCAACCTCTGGGTCGGGACCCCATTTGGGGTCGAACGACCATTTCACGGGGGTCGCCAAACACTGCAGTCCGCCATTTTTTCCCCCTTTTCCTTAGCTGTGCTCCTCCCTTTTATTCTATTGGCTTTTGAAAGCCAATCGGAATTGTCCAGGCTGTCTCTGCCCTGCTGAGCCCGCCAAAAGTCCCAGTCTGCAAACGGTGCTGCACCCGTTGAGTAGTCCTCGACTTACGACCGGTTGAGTAGTCCTCGACTTACGACCAGTTGGGGGTCGCGGCATTAAAAAGGTTGAGAACCACTGATTTAAGCCAAACTTTCTTGGCCAGCAAAACCTGTTGAAATCCTGAAACGCAGGTTATTTTTTTCTTTTCTTTGCGGAAGAAGCAGGCTGGGGGGGGGGGGAGTGGGGAAGCAAGGTTTCAGAATATGGAAATAAAGAGTGGAAGGGTCTCCAAAGGGAGAGAGATTTCATGGATCACCATTGCAATTTGCTAGCATCGGACGGAACTGATGGGCCAATGAAAGGGCATTTGGACTAGAACAGGTCACCAGGGGGAATATGATGGCAGGCCTGCTCGAAAAGGACATTAATTCAGAAAAGGGAAGGAAGATAAGCTAGATAGAAGATCTCTCTCCACAAACTTCAAACTAGACAGTCGCTTGTCTGAAATGGTATGGGTTCTCCTGCTTCAGCAGAGGGCTGGACTAGAAGACCTCCAAGGTCCCTTTCAGCTTCTATTCTGTTCTGTTCTATTCTATTTATTCTTTATTCTATTCTCTATTCTTTATTCTATTCTCTATTCTTTATTTTCTTCTCTTCTCTTTATTCTCTATTCTATTCTATTCTTTATTTTCTATTCTATTCTATTCTATTCTATTCTATTCTATTCTCTATTCTATTTATTCTTTCTCTTTTCTTCTTTATTCTCTATTCTATGCTATTTATTCTATTTATTCTCCTCTTCTCTTTATTCTCTATTCTATTATTTATTCTACTCTATTCTTTATTGTCTTCTATTCTGTATTTTATTCTTTATTCTCTATTCTATTCTATTTATTCTTTCTCTTCTCTTCTTTATTCTCTATTCTATTCTATTCTATTTATTCTATTCTATTCTTTATTCTCCTCTTCTCTTTATTCTCTATTCTATTCTCTATTCTATTATTTATTCTACTCTATTCTTTATTGTCTTCTATTCTGTATTTTATTCTTTATTCTTTATTCTCTATTCTATTCTATTCTATTCTATTCTATTCTATATTCTATATTCTATATTCTATATTCTATTCTATTCATCCTTCCTATTCTATTCTATTCTATTCTATTCTATTCTATTCTATTCTATTCTATTCTATATTCTATTCTATTCTATATTCTTTATTCCCACTCCCTTGAGAACTGATTATGTTCCCTAGTTGGGTCATGAAACGTCTGCAAGAAGACAAGCAAGCTCAGAGAGCACCAAGGTTCCCTCATATTTAAGTGTAATATCTGAGAACCTACTTTAGTACATCATGATCAAAGCTTCAATTTTAGGTGCACCGATAGAAGAGTAAACCCACATGAAATCAAGGCATTGCTTGGAAGGAGAGATTAGCTTAAGGTGTCAAGCCTTCCGAGAAGAGTCGGTTTCAAATAAGCCAACATGAAACAAGCTACAGTGTCAGGAAAGTCACAAGGCGAGTAAATAAAACAATTCAGGTTTCATACATCGGTCTAAACCAGAACTAAGCTCATCACATTACGGCTTACTATCTGAGGCAAATCAAGCCATACATTCAATTAAACCATACTGGAGTTTAACTATGGCTTGTTGAGTTAGCCATCTCTGGCTGGGGTGTGGTGGTCCTACATTAAACTGAGCCTTAAGCCCGGCACATTTTAATGTTTTGCTCTGCATAAGTAGAAGAGGGTCACTTTCACCAAGCCCCAGACAAACCCAAGTTTAAAGCTGACTCACATTAGATGGAGTCAAAACAGGTGAGCCTCTAATTATCATCCTAATCTATTTAGTTAATTCAGTTTGAAGGCCACCCAACTCCTTAATGGCTCTGGACACTTTATAATTAAGATAATGGATATATAGGTAGCCCACAACTTACGATCACAACTCAGCCCAAAATTGTGAGCTTTGTCCCTTTTTATGACCTTTCTTGACCTTAAGTTCAGGGATCTTCAGACTTGGCCCTTTGATGACTTGCGGACTTCAACTCCCAGAATTCCTCAGCCAGCGTGCTACAAGTCATCAAAGGGTGAAGTTTGAAGACCCCTGTATTAAGTGAATCCCGCAGTCGTTAAATTTGCAACACGGTCGTTAAGCAAATCCAACTTTCTCCCATTGACTTTGCTTGTCGGAAGGTCACAAAATGGGGTCACGTCACACACATACACACATACACACACACACACACCGGGGACGCTGCCAACCGTCACAAATACCTGCCAATGGCCAAGCGTCCGGATTTTGATCCCGTGACCCCGGGGAACGTTGCGACGGTCATTAAGCGTGACACCTGGGTCCGGAGTCCCTTTTCCCCAGTGTTGTTCTAACTCCAAACGGTCACGAAGTGAACTGCCGTTAAGTCGAGGATGGCCTGTATGCGAATCCAGCCTTCCTCTCCTGGTGCTCAAAGGCAAAAACCTTCTACGCAACTGAACAGGAAGTTGGAGCAAGTTCCCTCTCTGGTCCTCTTGTGGGCAAAGAGGTGGCCGACCCAAATGCACACGATCCACTGAGCCAGCCCCAAAGAAAACAGAGCAAGAAAAAGCTGGAGGGGGGGGGAAGGCGCGCAGGATCGGGCGCAGCTACAATGTTAAAAGCCCTCCCGTTGCCTGCCAGGCGCGCAGTCCCAGAGGATCGGGCAGCCTCGGTCGCGATCCCCTCCCTTGCCCGCCGTCTTTCCCTTCTTGCTTTCGCTCGCCCGGCTTGCAACGCCCCCCCCCATCCCGATCCTAAAAGCAGCCAGAAAAGCGCGCAAGGGGAGGCTCGCGCCCAGGCAGCGCGATCCTATCCGGCTCTCGGCGATCCCCAGCCTCGCCCGGTCCCGATCCTGAGCGCGGCGCGGGGCGGGAGGGGGACCACGAGGAAAACCCCGGCTGACACGTGTTTCTTTCCGTTCTTCGGCCGACACGTGTTTCCTTCCCTCCTCCCCAGCCCGGGCACACTCACCGGTGACAGCTGTCCCACCCGCCGGCCCTGCCATGCCGGGAAGCGAGCCGGCGGGCCCGGGGAGCCGCTTCTCTCTCTCTTTCTCCTTCCTTCTCGCACGTCGGAACGCGCCGACCCGGGTTTCCTGCCCGCTCCGCGCCCGCCGGCGTGGCCGAGCGAGCCCCGGAGCCCTCTTGGCACCCGGGACACGAGGCGATGCAGCACAAAGGCCAATTGGGGAAGGGGAAGAGAGAGGGGGGAAAAAAGGGGGCGCAGGCAGCCCACTCCCCTCCTTTTTTTCGGAGGAGGGGCTTCAGCGGAGACCCCCCCCCTTCCCGGGTCTCTAAGCGCAGCCCGGGCGGGCTCTGTCTGTCCGCCTCGAGGGCCGAGTCGCCTCCAGGCAGGGCGGGGGGCTGCCGGGGACCCTTCCCCACGCTCAGCGGCGACCCCAGACCCGGGCGGGCGGGCGGACGGGCGGCGGAGCCCGCGGGGAACACGTCGGCCCGCTCGGCGGAGGAGAAGGAGGAGGCAACCCCAGGAAGTGAAAACGGCGGAGGGAGCCCGCAGCCAAAGAAAGAAAGTGAAAACTAACCCGGAAGGGGTCGCCGCCTCCCCGGGCGGGGGGCGGGTTGAGCTTCCGGCCAGTTGGACTCGCCCCCCCCGCCTTCCCACCCCCGCTTCTTCCTTCCTTCCTTCCTTCCTTCCTTTCTCTTTCTTTCTTTCTTTCTTTTCTTTCTCTTCCTTTCTTCCTTCCGCCCTCCCTCCCTCTTCCTCTTTGTTTCTTTCTTTTTTCCCTTCCTTCCTTCCTTTCCCTTCCTTCCTTTCTTCCTTTCACCCTCCCTTCTTTCTTTCTTTCTTTCTTTCTTTCTTTTCCCTCCCTTCCTTCCTTTCCCTTCCTTCCTTCTTCCTTTCTTCCTCCCTCCCTCTTTCTTTCCTCCCTCCCTCCCTTTCTTTCATTCTTCTTTCTTTTTCCTTCCTTCTTTCCTTCCTTTCTTCCTTTCCCTTTCTTCCTTCTTCCTTTCTTCCTCCCTCCCTCCCTCTTTCCTCCCTCCCTCCCTCCCTCCCTTTCTTTCATTCTTTCTTTTTCCTTCATTCTTTCCTTCCTTCCTTTCTTTCCCTTCCTTCTTCCTTTCTTCCTTCTTCCTTCTTCCTTTCTTCCTTCCTTCCTTCCTCCCTCCCTCCCTTCTTTCTTTCTTTCTTTCTTTCTTTCTTTCTTTCCCTTCCTTCCTTCCTTTCTTTGTTTTCTTCCTTCCTCCCTCCCTCCCTCCCTTTCTTTCTTTCTTCCTTTCTTTTCTTCCTTCCTTCCTTCCTCCCTCCCTTCCTCTCTCCCTCCCCTGCTTTCTTTAGAGAAGGGGAGGGGCGGCCCTGCATGCTCCAGGGGCTTGGGGGGAGAGAAAAAAACAGACAGAGAGAGAAAGAGAGTTGTGGGTTGTGAGCACTCCACCGCTGGACGTTTTTAGGAGAGATTGGACAGCCGTTTGTTTGAAATGATACAGAGTCTCCTGCTTGAGCAAGCGGGGGGGGGGGTTGGAATAGATGGTCTCCAAGGACCCTTCCAGCCCTAACTCTCTACGATTCTATTAGATATTTAAGATACATTGGATGGATGGGTGGATGGATGGATGAGTGCGTGTGTGGGGGGGAAAGTGGATGGATGGCTGAATGGATGATTGAATAGATAGATCAGATGGAAGAGTGTGGGTGGATAGCTAGCTAGACAGGTGGATAGATAGATAATGGATGGATTGGTGGATGCATGGATGAGTGGATAGATTAATAGACCAGATCGATGTGTGTGGGGGTAGGTGGAGGGATGGATAGATACATAGATACATACATAGATAGATTATAAATCAGTGTTTCTCAACCTTGACCATTTTAAGGCATGTGGACTTCAACTCCCAGAATTCCACAGCCAGCAATGCTGGCTGTGGAATTCTGGGAGTTGAAGTCCACATGCCTTAAAATGGTCAAGGTTGAGAAACACTGTTATAAATAGATGATAGGGGAGGGAGGGAGGGAGGGAAGGGAAGGGTGGAAGACCCGGCCTCCAGAAGTTGTGGGTGTTCCACCATTGGAAGCTTTCAAGAAGTGATTGGACAGTCATTTGTCCAGAATGGTATAGGGTCTCCTAACTGAGCAGGGGGTTGGACTAGATGACCTCCATGGTCCCTTCCAGGCCTAGGTCTCTACTTTGCTATGATTCTATGAGGCGGATTAAATAAGATATATATGACAAGATAGAGATAGATAAGAGAGAGAGAGAGATGGAACAGCTTGCCTCCTGGTGCTCCACCACTCGTTTGCTTTCTTGTTATACAACCCCTCTCCCTTCCAGCACTGATGACATTCCCTAGTTGGGTCATGAAACGTCCGCAAAAGAAGACCACCAAATCCAGAGAGTGACGCCTGGCTCAGCTTTTCCGGCAAAATCCCTGTCACCTCTCCGAGGCTGTTTCTTTCTCTTCCTTGGCTGTTCTTTTTTTCTCTCTCTCTCTCTCTCTCATCAACCGCCCTGAATATTCCGATCTTGGTTTGCGGGCCCCCAAATATTCGTTTTTATTTGTTCAATTCCTTTCCGATTTCCTTTCCTTGGAATGATCCTCCTTTTTATTTTTCCGGCATTCCCTTCTTCTTCTTTTTTTTTTAAAAAAAACCTGACCTTGCCTCCCTCCCCACTTCCGATAAATAAATAAATAAATAAAAGCTTCAGACCGTTTTCTCCAACAGAAAAATTCGTAAGAGTGAAAGTTGTCCTCACTGCCATTCTCCTCTTTTCATATTCAGCCTGATTTTTTTTTTTACTCACTTTCTGTTTTTTTTTTTACTTTTACTTTCGTAATGAGTTCCTCGAAGCCTTTCTCGGTTTGCTAGCTGAGCGGTTTTATAAACATACCTCAGATTCTTAGTGGAGGTGCTCCTCGACTTATGACGAGTTGCTTAGTGACCAAGGTTTCGACAGACCCCACCCCCAAAAAAGATATGCCCCAAATTTCACAGCCAGGACACCCCCAACCCCCCCCATCCACCCAGGTAACACATAACAGATCTTAGCTAATGAAAAAAAAAAAGAAGCTAAGTAGGGAAAAAGTACGGATGGGAGACCACTAGGAAATCCCAGGATTCTAAGGGGAACTGGAAATATATACAGGTAGTCTATGATTTACAAGGTTTTGTTTAGTGAACATCCGAATTGACATCTGAAAAAAAATGACTTGTGTTCATTTCGCACCCTTATCACCGTTCCAGCATCCCCATGTTCACGTGATCAAAAATTCAGATGCTTGGCAACTGATTCGTATTTACAACGGTCGCAGTGTCCTGAGGACCTCTGATTCCCCCATTTGTGACCTCCTGTCAAGCAACGTCCAAGGGGAAGCTGTATTCATTTAACGACCGTGTTACTAAGTTAACAATGCAGTGCTTCATTTAACAACTGTGGCAAGAGAATTTGTAAAACGGGGCAAAATTCCACTTAACAAAATTCCTATTTGGCGCATACAAATTTTTAACTGAATACTCCTTCCTGAATGTAGTTTTTCCCCCCAAATCCAAATTTTCCCTTTTATTAGAGGTATTCCAATATCTCAGGGCTGCCATAAAGAAGAGGGAATCAAGCTATTTTCCAAAGCACCTGAAGGCAGGACAAGATGCAACGGGTGGAAACTAATCAAGGAGAGAAGCAACCTAGAACTAAGGAGAAACTTCCTGACAGTGAGAACAATTAACCAGTGGAACAACCTGCCTTCAGAAGCAGTAAATGCTCCAACACTGGAAGTTTTTAAGAAGAGACTGGACAGCCATTTGTCCAAAATGGTGTAGGGTTTCCTGCCTGAGCAGGGGGTTGGACTAGATGACCTCCAAGGTCCCTTCCAACTTTACTACTACTACTACTACTACTACTACTACTACTACTATTATTATTATTATTAATTAGACAACCAATGACTTCCCGGGTCCTGCTTTTAAAACTATTTTTCTTACCAGATTCCTGCATCCAAGCGACAAAGGCAGAGCTTCAAATTCAGAGAGATAATTCAGAGATGTCTGTTCCACACAGCAGCCAAACCTCCAAAGGGTTGATCAAGTTGAACAGAGGAAATTGTTTATGACATCGTACATTATGTCACAAATTGCTTTGTGACCATTTTTGTCATGGGAGTTTTTATAAAAATTGCTAAATTTCCGGTGTCATGACGACGAAACAAAGCAAGCAGGCCTTTATTTGTTTATTTGTAAAATGCAGTTTTATTTGTAAAATTTACTTATTTGTAAAATGCGTTTTATTTATTTGCAAACTTTGTTGGGGGACTGTATTTGTAAAGTTTATCTATGACATTTGTGAAATGTACGCATGCGTTACCTTTGTTTGTAAAATGTATTTTTTTATTTGCAAAATTGATTTGGTTGCAACCTTTATGCATAAATGTATTAACGGGTAATATTGATTTATTGGTAAAATGCATTTGTTTAGTCGCAAAATTGATTTATTTGTAAAATGTATGCATTTGTTTGTGAAATTTAATTATTTGCAAAAAATATGTATGGGTAATATTTATTTGTAAAATGATCTAACTCATAGATTTTGCAAATGAATCAATCAATTTTGCCAATAAATAAATTTCACAAACACATACAGGCATCTTACCAATGAATAAATCAATGTTGCCAATAAATAAAAATGCATTGTAGAAATAAATATTACCAATAAACACATAACATACAGACAAATCAAAGCCCACCACCACCCATTACAGGTCAGGCCACATGTGAACCCCCTGAAATAAGGCAGAAGTCTAAGAAAGAGCAAAAAGCAAATTTTCAGGTGCCTGGTTGGGATGCTCAGGGCGACCCATGATGGTTTTCAGGGTTTGGGGTGACGGGGGGGGGGGCGTCAGAAGCAACCCCTTGCTCCACCTAATTGTGATCCCATGAATTCAAGCACCGAGCTGCAACACTCCGCGTGTCAAGAAAGGGACGTGAGGACTGAACCCTCGCAGAGAAGGTTGCAAAGGACGGGAAAACATCTGCAAGCATCAGCATCAGACCCACCAACCAGGAAGCCAGGCCGGAGAACTACAACTCCCGGCAGCCCTCGCGAGAAGCGCCTGGGGTGTCCCGGGATTCCTGACTGCCTGGCCTGCTGGGGTTTGTAGTCCGCGTTTACGGGGTCATGGAGCCGGTGACCGCCGGTGGCTCTTTGCTGGGCGAGATCGGTGAGTATGGGAGGGGGCCTCGCCTTGCAAGCAGAGGACGTGGGGAGGGGGCGCCTCCGGTCCCGGGACTCAGCCTTTTCATGCTGCTAGACCTGAGTGGGGCTCTGGATCTTCGGAAAGCCCAGCGCAACGATGCACTTGCTCTATTACTGTGCAAATTTGAAGGGGGAAGGGGAGAAAAGCGTACAGACGCCTCCTCCGCTCTTGACCCGGCATTAAGCTGCGTTTCCACAACCGGCTAGTCCTGGTTACTAACTAACCCTTTTAGAGGGGGGGGGTCCTCAGGGGGATTGCGATCCATAGATCGCCAGCTGCGCTGGGTTTCTCCTTTCCCCCCCTCCCGCCCGCAAAACCACACCTCCTCTCCCCACAAACTAACGCTCCCGCTCCCGAGTTTAGCGTGTTGTGTGAACGCCTGGGGTGACGCGTGTCGGCCGGGGCCGCGCCGTGGTTTATCCCCTCCTGTCCTGGAAAGGGCTTCGCGGGTCACGGGTTGCGGTTCTTGGAAAGCTGAGCCAGGAATGCGGCTTGGAAGCCAGGGAAGTCCCCGGCCGGCTTGGCAGGATCCGCGCCCGGGAATCTGCACACTCGGCTTCGCTTTCCCAGGTCGATCCGCGTTGCCAAGAAAAAGGAAGACGGCTGTCGCTTCCTCGGAGTCAACGGGAGGGACCCTGGCCCCTTTTGGGGAGGGGTCTGAATCACGCGGGGGTGGGAAGAGGGAAACGGAGGGTCTTTGACAAGGTAAGAGACCCCCCTGGAAATCTTCCCCAAAGCTCCCGGCAATGAGCGGGAGACTAAGTCAGGGGCAGGCAAGCTGGGCTCTCTTATGACTCGTGGACTTCAACTCCCAGAATTCCTCAGCCAGCATGAGGGAAACTATGGCCCCTCCATGACTCGTGGACTTCAACTCCCAGATTTCCTAGCTGGCTGGGGCAGGGTTAGGCAACCTTGGCTCTTTTATGACGCGTGGACTACAACTCCCAGACTTCCTGAGCCAGCCTGGCTCAGCTTGGAAACCTCTCCCTTTCCCCTCAGCATGGCTGGCTCAGGAATTCTGGGAGTTGAAGTCCACCAGTCATAAAAGAGCTTTAAATCACTCAACCGTTGCCACGCCCCTCTTCCTCCGGCTAGCACTCCGCACTCGCGGCTTAGGCTTAGCCCGGGAGAGACGTGGTGAAGATGGGCTCTGGTTTCTAGCAGAACGACAAAACTCTGGATTTCCCCAGGTTGTACCCTTCCCTTCTCTTCCCTTCTCTGCCTCAGCGCTGCTTTCTCAAACCGCCGAGGGTCAGAGCCTGTTTTGCAGGCCTCGGCTAAGCCTCTCGAGCTATTTATAGCTCCCAGGCAGAGGCAGAAGCGCAGCGGTCGCCATTTTGAGCGCCGCTTTGATTGCTCCTGAGGGGAGTGGGGGAACCTTCCCTTCCTTCCAGCGAGGGCCGTTTAGACTCAACTAGAGTCAGTTTTAGCCAGAATTGAGTCTGCAGTCTTCTTAGTCAGCAAATAGAAGCAGCTGCCGCATTCATTAACTCGGATGTAACGACGGAGCAGGAGGCCGCTTGCTGGCGGCCGCCATTTTGAGAGCCCAACAAACGCCCTCAGGCCATTCCAGAAGGCCAGAGTTCAGGAGCGGTTTTTGGAAGGTGCTGCTTCTCCCATCGTTGGCACCTCGCCGCACACCAAGGCTGTTACAATTACAGGCAAAACCAACAGCCTCCTTCCAAAGACTTCAGTTGGTGGCTGAGTGCCTGCTTTAACTGCCGCCATTTTCAGCGCCTCTTCCTACCACCGATTTCGCTGCTTATAACTGCTGACTACCCTCATTAAGTTGGTCTTGTGGCCACTACCAGGCTTGTAATTGTGCTGGCTACCCCACTAAGGTGGTCTTGCTGCCACCACTTCTAGCCATCACTTGGCTCCTGGGACCACCTCTCTATTGGAAACCCGTTGAGATTGCCATTTCTGTGATATCTCTTGACTTTTTTGCAATGGCAGGTAAAGCCACAGCAGCTCAGGGTGTCTCCAGCAGTCCCTCCAGGCTGGGGAACGCCAGATCAGCCAAGCAGGAGGCTGCTGGGAAACTCAGAGCCAGAGCTATCGCTGGCAGAAAATCTCCCAAAGCTGCTGGGAAAGAAGCAAACGGGAGGCAACAGGCATTGGGAAAACAATTCTCCAATGCTGCAGGGCAACAGAACGAGGCAAAGGTTGATGAGATGACTTCGGTTCCCATGGAAGTGTCGGTTTTTGACCCTCAACAAACTGCTTCAACCTCTGCTGCTCCAGGTGCCTGCTCTCCAGAAGGGGAAACAGGTCAGTCCATTTCTCCCATGGCAGAACAGGTGGAGATGGTTGACCCTCAACAAGCTCCTTCGACCTCTGCTGCTCCAAGTGCCTGCTCTGCAGAAGGGGAAAGGTCCATTTCTCCCAGGGCAGAACAGGTGGAGATGGTTGACCCTCAACAAACTCCTTCGACCTCTGCTGCTCCAAGTGCCTGCTCTGCAGAAGGGGAAGCAGGTCAGTCCATTTCTCCCATGGCAGAACAGGTGGAGATGGTTCCCCCTTCCAGTGAGGGGCTTGGCCTTCCGATCCCTGCTCCTCCAAGTAAAGCTGGACCTCTGGGCCCAGAGGCCACATTCACTCCTACAGCGGCAGGGCTTCGCCCTCCAGAGGCTCAAGAGATAGCACTATCAGAACAAATGCAGCTTCTGATTTCTCAGGCTGTTGCCCAAGCTGTAGCTTCGACCCTACACCAGAGAGCTCGACCTGAGTCGATAGCATCAGGAGTCCCATCTCACAGCAATGCATCGTACCTCTCCCAGGTGGAAGCAGCCACATACCAGGGGCCAGTATCCCCCTTCAGTTCCTCCAGAAGGTCGTTCACGGGGGATGACGAACAGAGAGAGCTGGGGCTGTCAGACGATGAGGACTTACCTCCTGATCCCCCTGCTTTCACAGGCCTGTTTAATCCGGCCCTCCTTAAATCCTTGCTTCACAAGGCCAGGAGCACTGCTCAACTTGGTCCTGAAGTTGTCCCTGAGGCTGAACCTTCCACCAGTCAGGGACCTACCAGTGTGATCTGTTCACAGCCAACGTTTACCCAACAGGACATTCCCTGTCCTCCCCTTTTCCTCAATGAAGTCCAAAGACAATGGGGAACGCCAAGTAATTTTCCACATCCGGCAGGGACTGATAAACAGTTCTTTAATGTGGCTCCAGCACTGTCAGAGGTGCTAGAAGTCCCCAGGGTAGATGAGCCCTTAGCAACAACAATTGATCCCAACATCACTGTGTCTGGAGATATAGCGGAGGTTCTGAAGTCAGAGGATAAGAGAGCGGAGCATAATTTCCGCAAGACCCACCAAGCCTCAGCATGGGCGGTAAAGGCAGCTACAGCAACTTCCTTTTTCGCCAGAGTTTCAGTCCTCTGGCTTCGCCAATTACAGGCTAAGGTACCACCAGAAGAGGTACGGATGCACCAAGATTTAAATAAATTAGTGGCTGCATCAGAATACATGGCTGACTCATCCTCGCACGCGGCCAGATTTTCCTCCCAAGCATTAGCATCTAATGTTACCTCTCGCAGACTTCTGTGGCTCAGACAGTGGAAAGCGGATGTTAAGTCCAAGTGGCGGTTGGCCTCATCCCCTTACAGGGGAGGCCAGTTATTTGGAGAGGCACTAAACCCTTATCTGACTGAGAGGAAGGATAAGCGTAAAGTCATGTCCCCTCTTCTTAAGAGACCGAACAAGAAAGCTACCCCTTATCCCCGCAAGAGGTTCTATCCTCATCCTCACAGCTCAACCAACACAGGGTCGGAATTCACCCATTACTCCCCTCCTCATCCTCCCAGACCAGACCCTCAATTCGACAGATCTGGTTACAGAGGCAGACCCAGACAGCAATTTCAGTCTAAACGGCCCTTTCGAGGCAGAGGCCGTCCTTTCAGAAGATCCTAGTGACACCAGAGGTGCCTCTCCCATAGGGAGCAGATTGGCTCTCTTTACATGCAAATGGGAGAACACCACTACAGATCTCTGGATCCTCCACACCATCAGATTCGGCCTGACTCTAGAATTCAACTCCACCCCCCCGAGGCATTTCGTCTCTTGCCCATCATCCAAAAATCCGGTCAAAATAAGCCTCATGAAAGAGGCCGTTCGACATCTCCTGGAGATCCACACCATAGAACCGGTACCGGTAGGGCAGAAGGGACGGGTTTTTTTATTCCACTCTGTTCATCATTCCGAAGGCCTCGGGAGGGTGGAGGGCAATTCTAGATTTAAAGAAATTAAATATCCATGTGTCACAGAAAAAGTTCAAGATGCAAATGCTCCAATCCCTATTAGCAGACATCAGAAGGGGGGACCTGACGTTCATCGACCTGACGGAGGCCTACCTATACGTTCCCATCCTTCCCGGCCACCATTTTCAGTACAGAGCTCTACCATTTGGCTTGTCATCGGCCCCCAGAGCGTTCACGAAGGTCCTGGCGGCGCTCGCCGTGCATCTCAGGACCGTTCCGTGTCCAGTGTTGTTTGCACGACATCCTCATTCGATCCTCAGTCCAATTGGCTCAGTCAGAACTGGCATTGTCCATCAAGAGCTTTCAGGACCACAGGCTTTCAGTAAATGTTCAGGAAAGCCAGCTAGTTCCCTCCACCCGCCTCCTTCATCTGGGCACGGTGGTAGATACAAGGAAGTGCGAGGTTTACCTGCCTCAGGAACATTGGGGTAGTATCCAATCTCTCCTCGTTGGAGGATACCCCAAGATGGAATCTCCTTCAGATAGGGGGTTCTACATTGGCTCCAGCTAACCGGCGGGCATTTGAAAGACTCCCAACAAAAGAGCTACTCATCAGAGGTGATTACCACGATTCAGGCTTCAAGAAGGCCTGCAACTAATAGGATCTATGATTCCGCATGGAAGAATTTATGTAACTGGTGTGGGAGACAACAATTAGATCCAGCTACAATTCCTATTCCAAGAATTTTGGATTATTTACTGGAGGGACTTAAGAGGGGGTTTAGCACCCAACAGAATCCGCAGAAAAGTTGCTGCCTTGTGCACAGTGCTCAAATATGGCAACTCAGAGCCCTTGGCTTAACACCCCATGATACATTCCTCTGTCAGGGGAGCAATCAACAGCAAACCGCCTGTGGTTCACAGATATCCCCCTTGGGACCGCTCCAAGGTCTTACAGGCTCTCACTTCCCCTCCATTTGAGCCCGTCAGAAAGTCCACGTCCGATTCTGGACACTCAAGGCTGCCTTAGTTACATCGGCTCAGAACATCTCAGAATTGGCAGCACTCTCCATTAGAGATGACTTATGTATTTTTCTACGCTTAATGACTTACGTATGTTTCTATGCTTACACCCCTCCTTTATCCTCAAAATCAACTCATCGTCTCACAGGGCGCAGGAGCTTGTGCTGCCAGATTATTGCCCTGAGTCGTCCCATGATTTGGAATGTAAATGGCACACCTTGGGCGTTCGCAGAGCCTTGCGTTGGTATATTAAGCAAACTGCCCCTTTTCGCAACTCTGAAGCCCTCTTCGTTCTAGGACAACTCACTGCACACTCCACTCGCAGTGTGGCAACTTCGGCGGCGGCGGCAACATAAGTGTCCATCAAAGAGATCTTGCGAGGCAGCGATGTGGTCGTCACCTTCCCCATTTGTGAAGCTTTATAAGTTATGTTAGCCTCAGCAGACGCTTCATTTGGCAGGAGACTCTTCCAAAGGATAGTAACAGAGAGTGGGACACAGGCCCAGACTTCTTCCCGCCCGTGGGAACAATGAGGCTTTGGTATGTCCCATCTGTGGATCCTCCATTCGTCATGCTGGAGAAGGGAGGTTGTCTTACCTGAACACTTTCTCAGCATGATGATGGAGAATCCACTCCCCCCCCCCCCCAAGGGTTCATCCGGTCCTGTGTCGGGGGAATTTGAGCCACCACCAGCTTGGGAAATCATCAACTGCTGTGCCTTCGTGGTGACTGGGGATTCCTAGCCGGAGGAAGAGAGGCGTGGCAAAAGGTTGATTGACATAGTCTCTAGGGCAGAAAGGCAAGATCAACCCATCCGTGGATTCTCCATCGTCATGCTGAGAAAAGGCGTTCAGGTAAGGCGACGCCCCTTCTGATGATGGTGGCAAATGTTGGGGTGTGTCCACATAGAGCAGTCAGCCCTGGTGAGGTTCCCTAGTTGGGTCATGAAATGTCTGCAAGAAAACCACTGAGTTCAGAGAGTACCAAGGCCCCCACAGTCCTCCTTCCCCTTCTCTCACAAGCCCCACTCCCTCCCAGCACTGATGATGTTACTTAGTTGGGTCATGAAACATCTGCAAGAAAACCACCCAGCTCAGAGAGCATCAAGGACCCCACAATCCTCCTCCTCCCCCTCCCTCTCCCCACGACTAACACAGCATCCGTGTGGTCACATGATCCCCTTTTACTAACTGGCATTCCACAACTAAAGTCGGGGAAGCCACATTTGCTTAACGACTGCCTGATTTGTTTAGCGACCCCAGTGATTCCCTTAACAGCATGGCAAGAAAGGTCCTCGCTTAACAACCTCTATGATTAACAATGGAAATTCTGGTCCCGGTTGTCATAAATCGAGGACTACCTGTCCTGGTTTGGTTGGGCCGAGTTTTTTCCCCTCCCATCCTGGACAGGGACTGTTTTAATCCCCCATCCGCCCTCTGTCTTCCTGTAGCGTTTTGGGCCGAGAGGACCCCGGTTCACGAAGCCGCCCGAAGCGGGGAGATCCATCAGCTCCAAGAACTGATCCGGAACGGCGCCTGCGTCAACCTAGTCACCTACGACTCGATCACGCCCCTGCACGAAGCCAGCCTGCGTGGCCAGACGCGATGTGTGGAGATCCTCCTGGCCGCAGGAGCCCAGGTGTGTGTGGGGGGGTGCTGGGTTGCAGAAGGCTGCAGACTAAAACATCTTGGGAAAGAATGCCAGCAAAGGTTTATTTTGCACCAGCTTCCCCCAGGATTCGGGGTGCAGGTTTCAGATTTGTTCCCCCCTATCCCCCGACGGCCAGTTAGATGTGGATCCTCCTATGACAGAAGCCTAATCTCATTGCCTTCCTTTGCATGGTGTACTTTATTCTTCTGTGATTTTATTTCTGTTTTGGTTTACACTCTTTTCATTTCTTCCTCTTTGTGATTTTAAGCTGCCTAGAGTAGTCCCACAGTGAGAGAGGCCACAAATAAATTGATGATGACGATGATAATAAATCTGCCTATTCCAGGTCCTTGCTAAGGACTCAATAGGTAGACAAAAATGCTACACCCAATCTGAACGTCTGGCTGTGTGAATAATAATAATAATTCTGATCTGATCTGTTCCACTCTATACCTTCTATTCTATTCTTTTCCATATATTCTATTCTATTCCTTATTTTCTTTTCTGTTCTATATTTCTATTCTGTTCTATTCTTTCCATATATTCTTTCTATTCCCTATTTTCTATTCTGTTCTGTTTTCTATTCTATTCTTTCCATATATTCTATTCCCTATTTTCTTTTCAATTCTGTTCTGTTTTCTATTCTATTCTTTCCATATATTCTATTCCCTATTTTCTTTTCAATTCTGTTCTGTTTTCTATTCTGTTTTCTATTCTACTCTATTCATCTTTTTTTAAAAAAAAAAACAAACGGCTGAATTCCATAGGTAGGTTAACCAACACAAGTACCAGGTTGAGGGTTTGATCCCTTTGACTATGGTTGGTACAGTAGTTAGAATGCAGTAACTACTATTCAAGGTATCACAGTTCATTTAGTGTCCATTCAAAGTTACACCGGCATTGAAAAAAGTGACTTACAACCATTTTTCACACTTACGACTGTTGCAGCCTCCCCTTGGTCATTTGATCAAAATTCAGACGCTTGGCAATTGACTCATATTTATGACTGTTGCAGTGTCCCAGGTCATGTGATCCCTTTTTACGACCTTCTGACAAGCAAAGTCAATGGGGGGAAGCTGGATTCATTTAACAACTGTGTTACTAACTTAACTGCGGTGATTCACTTAACGGTGACAAGAAAGGTGGTAATACGGGGCAACTGTCTCACTTAGCAATGGAAATTTTAGGCTCAATTGTGGTCGTAAGCCGAGGACTTGTCTGTACCAAGTGTGAATCCTGTTCAAAAATGGCCGAATCCTAGGTAGGTTAACCCAAGAGAGGCACCAGGCTGAGGGTTCGATCCCTTTCTGCCACAGGTGGATGCCCGGAACATCGATGGGAGCACCCCGCTCTGCGACGCCTGCGCCTCGGGGAGCATTGACTGTGTGAAAGTCCTCCTGTCCCACGGGGCCAAGGTCAACCCGCCCTTGTACATAGCGTCGCCTCTCCACGAAGCCTGCTTAAACGGTAAGGTGGCTTCTGCAGGGTTGATGGAAATCCTGGGGCCAGCCCTGGGAGACTGGAGGGGGGTTTCTGCTCGCCCAAAATCCATGAGAAATGCTGTCGAGCATTCCGGATTCCATTTTGCATTGCGCTGCCCTGCCTGTAGCCCACATTTTCCTTCCTGCGCCTCCAGGTCTGGCTCAGTGAAATGCAGGAGTTAGGGATTGGCGATTTATTTATGGTGCAAGACCGAGTTACAAAAATCTAAAATACAGCACACCATTAATATACACTTACGTGGTTATGTCTAGATCTCTGTCTGTCTCTCTGTCTCCCTTTCAATCTTGTCTATTCATCCCTCGCTCTGTCCACTCCATCCATCCATCCTGTCTATCTGTTTTTCTCTATTTACGTACCTGTCCATACATACATACATACATACGTATATCTGTGTATTCATCCATTGTCTGTCTGTCATCTATTGATCTCCCTAGTCTGCCTGTTTGTCTATCAATCCATCCATCTATCTATGTATCCATCCATCCATTATCTATCATTTATCTACATATCTGTCTATCTTTATCATCTATCCATTGCCCATATCTGCCTGCCTGCCTGCCTGTTTGTCCATCTGTCTGTCTGTCTCTCTCTCTCTCTCTCTCTCTCTCTCTCTTATCAACTCTAAACAGTTATCCTCCCTTAATGACTACAATTGGGCCCGGAATTTTGATCGTAAGCCATTGCAGTGGTTAAGCGGGTCACGCCACATGACCTGACTTGATTTTTAGGACTGTTTCTAGGATAGTTGTAAAGTGACTTACCATAGTCACTAAGTGGATCATGTTCTTGTGAACCACAGGGTTGGTTGTTAAGCGAATCCATTCTCCTGAATGCTGGAAACCCCGCAAAAACTGTTGGAAACAGGCAAGAAACATTGCAGTTATGTGACCACAGGGCACTGCAACTGATTGTAAATGGCTGTCGTGTGTGTGTGTGTGTGTGTGTGTGTGTGTGTATAGAGATGTAACTTTGAAGATCGGCCTTAAGTAATTTTTTTTCAGGTGCTCGTAATTTCAAACCATCATTAAGTGAGGACTACATTAACAATCCATTGAAACCTTTTCTATAAGCTAAGGCAGTGATGGCCAACCTTTTAGAGACCAAGTGCCCAAACCACAACCCAAACTCCACTTATTTATTGCAAAGTGCCAGGTCTGCATCAGCATTGTGGTTCCCTCGGGGAGGGTGGGGTGTGTGGCGCACTGGGTGGGCATGGCTAAGGTAGTCACAGCAAGTAGGCGTGGCCACCTCAATATTCTGACTTCTCTACTCGAGCTTGCTAGTGGCCATTTTATCTGCTTTGTGCTGGGGGGGCTGCTGATCTGGGCGGCGGCAGCCTAATGGACCTGTGGGAGCTGCTAGTGGCCGCAATGCGCGTGCCCACAGTGACGGCTCTGAGTGCCGCTTCTGGCACGTGTGCCGTAGGTTCGCCACCACTGATCTAAGCCTAAAAAAAAAAAAATTAGAAGAGCTACTTCAAAACACCTGGGTATCGGACCTATGCTAAGAATACGGGTGTTCCTCAAATTATGACAGATTGTTTAGCGACTGCTCAAAGTCAACGGCACTGAAGAAAATGACTTAGCGACTATTTTTCACACTTACCACTGGTTTCCCCGTTGACTCAGAAGGCCTCAAAAGAGGATCACATGACTCCAGAATTTCGCAACCGTCGTAAATATGAACTGGTTGCCAAGCATCCGAATTTTGATTGTGTGACTGTGGGGAGGCTGCTGTAGTCGTAAGTGTGAAAAAGATCGTCATAAATCCCTTTTTTTCGGCGCCGTGGTAGCTTCGAACCTCGCTCAATGAACTGTCGTAAGTCAAGGACAACCTGTAATCCCATTGAGACTTTTAGGCAGTTAAACCACACCAGCCCCAGGAAATAGTCCTTAACGTGAACCGGATGGGACGGACTTCTGGGAAGTTGGTGTGAAAACAGCTTTATCCGTCTCTCTTTGGAATGAGCGGGGGATCCACGCCAGCGTTCAATGAATGTTCTTTCTTGATCTGATTCTTTTCTAAGGCAGCGCGGAGTGTGTCCGTCTTCTGATTGAGGTCGGCGCGAACCTGGAGGCCCATGACTGCCATTTTGGAACACCACTGCACGTGGCGTGTGCACGAGAACACCTGGATTGCGTGAAGTTATTGCTGAACGCAGGTGCAGTGCTGCGGGGTAGAAATAATAATAATAATAATAATAATAATAATAATAATAATAATAATAGGTCATCTAGTCCAACCCCCTGCTCAGGCAGGAAAGCCTATACCATTTCAGACAAATGGCTGTCCAATCTCTTCTTAAAAACTTCCAGTGTTGGAGCATTCACCACTTCTGGAGGCAGGTTGTTCCACTGGTTAATTGTTCTAACTGTCAGGAAGTTTCTCCTTAGTTCCAAGTTGCTTCTCTCCTTGATGAGTTTCCATCTGTTGCTTCTTGTTCTGCCCTTCTGGTGCTTTGGAGAATAGCTTGACTGCCTCTTCTTCGGGATAGCCCCTGAGATACTGGAAGACAGCTATCATGTCCTCTTCGTATACCCAATTCCAGCCATCATTCCTTGTATGTTTTAGCCTCCAGAAGTGCTGAATTCATTCCAGGCAACCCAACCTGATTCAGGAACCTCCAACCTGGTCTTCCAAGGTTTATTCTGCCTTACAGGATATGGATTGTTTATGAAGATTGAATGTACTTAAGATATGCATAAGCTCAAAATATATTGATAAATGTAATAATGATTTTATTGAGTTGATATAATTAGAAATGCACTAGTTTGCACTAGCTGTAAAATTTGTCCTTCAACAGTGCAGTCAGTAAGCGAGCCATCCTGTCCCCGACACACTTAACAGCTGTGCCAAAAAGGTTGTAAAATGGGACACAAGTCACTTAAGCAACTGTTTTGTTTACCAACAGAAATTTTGTCTTCCATTATGGCCGTAATTTGAGGACTACGTAATTTGTGTGGCCGCTAAAAGTCTCCACTGAATGGATGATAATGTCTGACTTTCTCAATTTCTATCCCGGCCTGCAGGAGCCAACGTGAACGCAGCGAAACTGCACGAGACGGCCCTTCACCACGCCGCCAAAGTTAGAAATGCTGACTTGGTGGAGATGCTGATCGAATTTGGAGGAAACGTTTACGCCCGGGACAACCGAGGGAAAAAACCCTCCGACTACACTCAGAGCAACAGCTCGGCAAAGTGTTTTGCCTATTACGAAAGTGAGTCATTTTTGCCAGGAAAACGTCTTGTCTTTCTCCTACCTGTCTCATACAGGTGCAGAAGAGCGGAGGTTCGTTCTGCGAGCTTCTCCAAATGTTTCGTGACAAGGCTAGGTCACATTCTTCAGTGGAGTTTTGGTGCTGTCGATGTTCTGTTGATAAGTGCTCCAGGTGTGTGTGTGTGTGATAAGGGCTCCAGGTGTGTGTGTGTGTGTGCGGTGAGGGTCTTGTGATGGGTCAGGTGTGAGTCAACAGTGATGTGATTCCTCGCCAGCCCATGGATCTGGCAACTGAGTCTGAGGACTCGGAGGAGGAGGGGGGGCCTGGAGTGACATCAGAGTCCGAGGAAGGCTCTGAGGAGCTGCAAGACTTACAGCCGGACAAGGAGCCTGGCCCTTCTATTCGCACTCAGGCTGAGACACAGCTGTGCTGGGAGCCTGAGTTGGACAGTGATGAAGAACAGCTGGGACAAATCCAGGATGCACGAATGCGCAGACAAGAGAAGCGAGTAGGACAGAGGAATGCAGTGGCGTCTCCAAAGGCAAAGGAGAAGGCATTAGGAAAGCCACGCCTTGGCTGCATAATCAAAGGGAAGGTGTGAGAGGTGCTGGTGGCTGAAGGTAGCCGTTCGTGTTGAGGACCGAGTTTCTGTGAACTGTGTTTTATTTGCCTTGGACACTGACTCAGGTGTGCGAATAATAAAAGGGGATTGATGTTTTTCTTGCAGGCTCCTGCCTGCTTGATTGGAAGAGGGGCTTCTCCTTGTGAGCATAACAAGGACACGTGGGCTGGGATAGAACAAGTGAGAGGCTGGTGATGGGTCTTGTGATGAGGAGGTTACATCAGGTCAGGATCCTTGGGAGTGGTTGGCTGTGCGGTTGATTTGGATTCTGAGGGGTTCGTAGACTGGTTGTAGGTTGATGTGTCTTTGCATGGAATATAGAGAATGGAACAGTATAGAGAATAGAATACAATTACAGAACAGAGAATAGAATAGAGAATAGAATAGAATGACGGAATGGAATAGAATCAACAAGAGTTGAAAGGAACCTTGGAGGTCTTCAACCTCCTTTACAGAAGGTTAGGGGTGGACGGCTGAATTTCAGGGGGGGGGGATGTTTCATAGGGCAGGGTCTACCAGGAAAAGCATGCTGCATAGCTCCTACCAGATGACAATATTTAGAGCAGTGGTTCTTAACCTTTTTAATGCTCTGACCCCCAAACCGGTCATAAGTCGAGGACTACTCAACCGGTCGTAAGTCAAGGACTACTCAACTGGTGCAGCCCCGTTTGCAGAATGGGACTTTTGGCGGGCTCAGCAGGGCAGAGACAGCCTGGACAATTCCTATTGGCTTTTGAAAGCCAATAGAATTAGACTCTATTCAAGAGAGTCTATTCTATTGGCTTTCAAAAGCCAATAGAATAAAAGGGAGTAGCAGAGCTAAGGAAAAGGGGAAAAAATGGCGGGCTGCGTTGTTTGGCGACCCCCCGTGAAAATGGGGTCCCGACCCACAGGTTGAGAACCACTGATTTAGAGCAAAGGACAGGCTGGGGAATTCTGGGAGTTTGAAGTCCACCAGCTTTAAAGCAGCCAAGGTCGGAGACCCCTTCGCTTTAGAAGATGGTGTGTATTTGCCATTGAATGTCCTTTTTCTTTCCCCCAACCCTCCAGGAACTCCCCTGCGGCTGTCTCAGCTTTGTCGTCTCAGCCTCCGTCAAGCTCTCGGCCGAACAGCGCTGGAAAAGATCCCCCACCTCCACATCCCTACGAAATTAGTTGAATTCCTCTCCTACAGCCAGTGAGCTGCCCGCGGCCCCCGTCTAAGGACCCCCCCAATCATCACCCTGCAAAGTTCGGCTTGCGCTCTTCCGAAGCCACCCTCATTTTCAACAACGTGCGACTTTTTCCTCGAACGACTTTAAATAGAAATTTTAAAACGTGGCTGGAAGCATATTACCTGGTGGTCTCCTTGCTGGCTTTTTCCTTTGAGTGTGTTGGTAAAAGGCTTGAGCACCCACTGGTGTGTGTGGTTGATCACCTCTACATTGGAGAGATGGAGCGATAACTTACCGAAGCCTGATGGGCTCGCCCTGTTTTGCGTCTTGGTCTAGATGTACTCCTTGGCTTATGACCGCCACTGAGCACAAAACCTCTCTCGCTAAGCGAGACCGTTAAGTGGATCTCGCCCCATTTTACGCCCGCCTTTGCCACCGTTGTTAAATGAATCGCTGCGATGTTTAAGTTAGTGGTACCGTTGTTAAGGGGATCTAGCTTCCCCATTGATTTTCCTGGTCAGAAGGTTGCAAAAGGGGATCACATGACCCCCGGGGATCCTGCGACCGTCATAAAGATGAATCGGTTGACAAGTATGTGAATTTTGATCCTGTGACTATGGAGAGGCTACAAAGGTCGCAAGGTGTGAAAAACGGCATTTTTCAGTGGCGTTTGTAACTTTGAAGAGTTATTAGTCAAGAATTACTTGTGTTAACACACAGGAGTTGTAATCCACCCATTTCAAAATATTCGCAAAATGGTTTTATTTGTAAAATGTATGCATTGGTGAAGTTTAATTATTTGCGAAATGTATGTATGGGTAATATTTGTAAAATGGTCTCATAGATTTTGCAAATGAATCTTTCAATTTTGCCAATAAATAAATTTCACAAAGATCTACAGGCATCTTCCCAATGAATAAATCAATGTTGCCAATAAATAAAATGCATTGTACAAAGAAATAAATATTACCAATAAATACATACTCTACAGACAGATCAAAGTCCACCAGCACCCATTACAGGCCAGGCCGTGTGTGAACCCCCTGAGAAAAGGCAGAAGCCTAAGAAAGCCAAAGGCAAATTTTTGGGTGCCTGGTTGGGATGCTCAGGGTCACCCGTGATGTATTTCAGGGTTTGGCGTCAGGAAGTAACCTTCCAGCCAACTGTGATGCCATGAATTCCAGCACCAAGCTGCAACACCCCTTTGTAAAGAAAGGGTCGTGGGGACGGAACCCTCGCAGCGAAGCTTGCAAAGGACGGGAAAACATCTGCAAGCATCAGCATCAGAGCCATCCACCTGAAGGCCAGGCCGTAGAACTACGATTCCCGGCAGCCCTTGCGAGCAGCGCTTGGGCTGTCCCCGGATTCCCGACTGCCTGGCCTTCTGGGTTGTGTAGTCCGTGTTTACGGACTCATGGAGCCGGTGGCTCTTTGCTGGGAGAGATCGGTAAGTGGGTGGCTTGCGAGGCAGGGAGGTCCCCGGTCGACTTGGCAGGATCCGCGCCCGGGACTCTGCACACTCGGCTTCGCTTTCCCAGGTCGATCCGCGTTGCCAAGAAAAAGGAAGACGGCTGTCGCTTCCTCGGAGTCAACGGGAGGGACCCTGGCCCCTTTTGGGGAGGGGTCTGAATCACGCGGGGGTGGGAAGAGGGAAGCGGAGGGTCTTTGCCAAGGTAAGAGACCCCCCTGGAAATCTTGCCCCAAGCTCCCGGCAATGGGGGTGAGCCCAGGAAAGCTGGGCTCTCTTATTGACTGGTGGACTTCAACTCCCAGAATTCCTCAGCCAGTCTGGCTCAGCTTGGAAACCTCTCCCTTTCCCCTCAGCATGGCTGGCCCAGGAATTCTGGGAGTTGAAGTCCACGAGTCATAAAAGAGCTTTAAGTCAATCAACCGTTGCCACGCCCTCTTCCTCCGTCTAGGACTCAGCACTCGCGGCTTAGTCTTAGCCCGGGAGAGACGTGGTGAAGATGGGCTCTGGTTTCTAGCAGAAAGACAAAACTCTGGATTTTCCCAGGTTGTACCCTTCCCTTCTCTTCCCTTCTCTGCCTCAGCGCTGCTTTCTCAAACCGCCGAGGGTCAGAGCCTGTTCTGCAGGCCTCGGCTGAAACCTCTCGAGCTATTTATAGCTCCCAGGCAGAGGCAGAAGCGCAGCGGTCGCCATTTTGAGCGCCGCTTTGATTGCTCCTGAGGGGAGTGGGGGAACCTTCTCTTCCTAAACGGCGAGGGCCGTTTAGACTCAACTAGAGTCAGTTTTAGCCAGAATTGAGTCTGCAGTCTTCTTAGTCAGCAAATAGAAGCAGCTGCCGCATTCATTAACTCGGACGTAACGACGGAGCAGGAGGCCGCTTGCTGGCGGCCGCCATTTTGAGAGCCCGACAAACGCCCTCAGGCCATTCCAGAAGGCCAGAGTTCAGGAGCGGTTTTTGGAAGGTGCTGCTTCTCCCATTCTTGGCAGCTCGCCGCACACCAAGACTGTTACAATTACAGGCAACTACAGCCTCCTTCAGGACGCAATTTCCAAAGACTTCAGGGTGTGGCTGAATCTTGCTGCCTCTATCAGGCTTGTAATTGTGCTGGCTATCCCACTAAGGTGGTCTTGCTGCCACTACCAGGCTTGTAAGTGTACTGGATACCCCATTAAGTTGGTTGGACCGCCACCACTTCTAGCCATCACTTGGCTACTGGGACCACCTCTGTGTTGGAAACCCGTTGAGATTGCCATTTCTGTGATATCTCTTGACTTTTTTGCAATGGCAGGTAAAGCCACAGCAGCTCAGAGATCTCAGGGTGTCTCCAGCAGTCCCTCCAGGCTGGGGAACGCCAGATCAGCCAAGCAGGAGGCTGCTGGGAAACTCAGAGCCAGAGCTATCGCTGGCAGAAGGTCTCCCAAAGTTGCTGGGAAAGAAGCAAACGGGAGGCAACAGGCATTGGGAAAACAATTCTCCAATGCTGCAGGGCAACAGAACGAGGTAAAGGTTGATCAGATGACTTCTCTTCCCAGGGAAGTGTCGATTTTTGACCCTCAACAAGCTCCTTCGACCTCTGCTGCTCCAAGTGCCTACTCTCCAGAAGGGGAAGCAGGTCAGTCCATTTCTCCCATGGCAGAACAGGTGGAGATGGTTCCCTCTTCCAGTGAGGGGCTTGGCCTTCAGATCCCTGCTCCTCCGGGTAAAGCTGGACCTCTGGGCTCAGAGGCCACATTCACTCCTACAGTGGCAGGGCTTCGTCCTCCAGAGGCTCAGGAGATAGCACTAACACAACAAATGCAGCTTTTCATTTCTCAGGCTGTTGCCCAAGCTGTAGCTTCGACCCTACACCAGAGAGCTCGACCTGAGTCGACGGCATCAGAGGTCCCATCTCACAGCAATGCATCGTACCTCTCCCAGACGGAAGCAGACACATACCAGGGGCCAGCTTCCCCATTCAATTCCTCCATGAGTAGAACGTCGTTCACAGGGGACGAAGAACAGAGAGAGCTGGGGCTGTCAGAAGATGAGGACTTACCTCCTGATCCCCCTGCTTTCACAGGCCTGTTTAATCCAGCCCTCTTTAAATCCTTGCTTCACAAGGCCAGGAGCACTGCTCAACTTGGTCCTGAAGGTGTCCCTGAGGCTGAACCTTCCAACAGTCCGGGACCTACCAGTACTGGCTGTTCAGAGGCAACGTTTACGCAACAGGACATTCCCTGTCCTCCCCTTTTACTCAATGAAGTCCAAACACAATGGGGAAAGCCAGGTACTTTTTCACGCCCGGGAGGGACTGTTAAAGATTTATTTAATGTGGCTCCAGCACTGTCAGATGTGCTAGAAGTCCCAACGGTAGATGAGCCCTTAGCAACAACAATTGATCCCACCTTCACTGTGTCTGGAGATATAGCGGAGGTTCTGATACTAGAGGATAAGAGAGCGGAGCATAATTTCCGTAGGACCCACCAAGCCTCAGCATGGGCAGTAAAGGCAGCTATATCAACTTCCTTTTTCGCCAGAATTTCAGTCCTCTGGCTTCGCCAATTACAGGCTAAGGTACCACCAGAAGAGGTACGGATGCACCAAGATTTAAATAAATTAGTGGCTGCATCAGAATACATGGCTGACTCATCCTTGCAGGCGGCCAGATTTTCCTCCCGTGCATTAGCATCTAATGTTAGCTCTCGCAGACGTCTGTGGCTCAGACAGTGGAAAGCGGATGTTAAGTCCAAGTGGCGCTTGGCCTTAGCCCCTTACAGGGGAGGCAAATTATTTGGAGATGCACTAAGCCCTTATCTGATTGAGAAGGGTAAGCGTAAGGTCATGTCCAATCTTACCAGGAGAGCAGACACTCCTCGTTATGCCCGCAAGCAGTTCTATCGCCCAGCTAACACAGGGTCGGAATTCACCCATTACTCCCCTCCTCATCCTCACAGCTCAACCAACACAGGGTCGGAATTCACCCATTATTCCCCTCCTCATCCTCCTAGACCAGAACCTCAATTCGACAGATCTGGTTACAGGGGCAGACCCAGACAGCAGTTTCAGGCCAAACGGCCCTTTCGAGGTGCCAGAGGCCGTCCTTTCAGAAAGTTCTAGTGACACCATAGGTGCCTCTCCCATAGGCTCTCTGCACACAAATGGGAGATCACCACTATAGATCTCTGGCTCCTCCACATCATCAGATTTGGCCCGACTACAGTTGAACTCATCACCCCACACCCACCCGAGCCATTTTGTCTCTTGCCCATCATCCAAAAATTCGGTTAAAAGAAGCCTCATGAAAGAGGCCACTGGATATCAGGAGGTCCGGGCCATAGAACCGTAACGGCAGGGCAGAAGGGACGGAGTTTTTATTCCTTTTTGTTCATCGTTCCGAAGGCCTCGGGAGGGTGGAGGGCAGTCCTGGATTTAAAGAAATTAAATATCCATTTGGCACACAAGAAGTTCAAGATGCAAATGCTCCAATCCATACTAGCAGGCATCAGAAGGGGGGACTTTCTGACGTCCATCAACTCTACGAAAGCCGACCTACACATTCCCATCCTTCCCGGACACCGGAAATTCCTCAGGGTCTGCTACGCAGGCCACCATTTTGAGTACAGAGCTCTACCATTCAGCCTGTCATCGGCCCCCAGAAAAGCCAGATAGTTTCCTCCACCCGCCACCTTCACCTGGGCACAGTGATAGATACAAGGAAGTGCAAGGTTTACCTGTCAAAGTTACATCGGGACAGTATCCAATTTCTCCTCTGTGGAGTACCCCAAGATGGAATCTCCCTCAGCCAGGGGGTTCTACAACAGCACCGGGCATTTGAAAGGAGATTCCTAACAAAAAAGAGCTACTCATCAGACATGATTACCATGATTCAGGCCTCAAGAAGGCCTGCAACCAATAGAATCTATGATTCCACATGGAAGAATTTCTGTAACTGGAGTGGGAGACAACAATTAGATCCAGCTATAATTCCTATTCCAAGAATTTTGGATTATTTACCGGAGGGACTTAAGAGGGGCTTAGCACCCAACAGAATCTGCAGATAAGTTGCTGCCTTGTGCACAGTGCTCACATATGGCAACTCAGAGCCCGTCAAAACGTCCACATCCGATTCTGGATACTCAAGGCCGCCTTCCTAATAGCCGTTACATTGTCTAGGTGCATCTCGGAATTGGAAGCACTCTGCATTAGAGATGACGTACGTATTTTTCATACTGACAGGGTGGTCCTATGCTTAGGCCCCTCCTTTGTCTCCAAAATCAACTCATATTTCACAGGGCGCAGGAGCTTGTGCTGCCAGATTATTGTCCTGAGCCTTTCCACAATTTGGAACGTAAATGGTACACCTTGGATATTTGCAGAGCCTTGCGTCGGTATATTACGCGAACTGTTCCTTTCGCCAATAAGAGAATCCCTCTTTGTTTCATTCCACCCCTCTTCAAGGGGTTAGAAGGTGACTGCCTCTACTATTGGTAGATGGATTAGGGCTTGCATCGTAGGGGCGTCCCAGACACACTCCTTCCCAGTTCCAAGACGACTCATCGCACACTCCACTTGCAGTGTTGCAACTTTGGCAGTGGCGGCGACACAGGCAACCATCAAACAGATCTGCAAGGCAACGACGTCGTCACCTTCCCCATTTGTGAGTGGGACAAAGGGCCAGACTTCTTCCCGCCTATGGGAACAGTGGGTTTTTGGTACGTCCCATCTGTGGATCTTCCATTCGTCATGCTGGAGAAGGGGCCTTGTCTTACCTGAACGCCTTTTCTCAGCATGACGATGGAGAATCCACTTCCCCTCCCTCAAGGGTCCATCCGGTCCTGTGTCGGGGGAATTTGAGCCACCACCAGCTTGGGAAATCATCAACTGCTTCGCCTTCGTGGTGACGGGATTGTTAGCCGGAGGAAGAGAGGCGTGGCAAAAGGTTGATTGACGTAGTCTCTAGGACAGAAAGGCAAGATCAACCCATCCGTGGATTCTCCATCGTCATGCTGAGAAAAGGCGTTCAGGTAAGACGACGCCCCTTCTGATGATGGTTGCAAATGTTGGGGTGTATCCACGTAGAGCAGTCAGCCCTGGTGAGGTTCCCTAGCTGGGTCATGAAATGTCTGCAAGAAAACCACCAAGTTCAGAGAGTACCAAGGGCCCATCCTCTTCCTCCTCCTCTTCCTCCCCACGACTAACACAGCATCCCTGTGGTCCCGTGATCCCCTTTTATTACCTGGCATTCAATAATTAAAGTCAACGGGGAAAGCTTGCTTAACGACTACCTGATTCGCTTAACAACCCCAGTGATTCCCTTAAGCATGGCAAGAAAGGTCCTCGCTTAACAAGCTCTAGGAGTAACAATGGAAATTCTCGTCCCGGTTGTCATAAATCAAAGACTACCTGTGCTGGTTTGGTTGGGCTGGGTTTTTCCCCCCCATTCTGGACAGGGACTGTTTTAACACACCCCCCAAACTGCCCTCTGTCTTCCTGTAGCATTTTTGGCCGAGAGGACCCCGGTTCACGAAGTCGCCCGAAGAGGGGAGATCCATCAGCTCCAAAAACTGATCTGGAACAGTGCCTGCGTCAACCTGGTCATCTATGACTCGATCACGCCCCTGCACGAAGCCAGCCTGCGTGGCGAGACACGGTGTGTGGAGATCCTCCTGGCCGTGGGAGCCCAGGTGTGTGTGTGGGGGGTGCTGGGTTGCAGAAGGCTGCAGACTAAAACATCTGGGGAAAGAATGCCAGCAAAGGTTTATTTTGCACCAGCTTCCCCCAGGATTCAGGGTGCAGATTTCAGATTCCCCCCCCCCCCACACAGCCAGTTAGATGTGGATCCTCTTACGATAGAAGCCTAATCTCATTGCCTTCCTTTGAATGGTGTATTTTATTCTCCTGTGATTTTATTTCTGTTTTGGTTTACACTCTTTTCATTTCTTCCTCTTAGTGGTTGTAAGCTGCCTAGAGTAGTCCCACAGTGAGATAGGCCACAAATAAATTGATGACGATGATGATGATGATAAGGAAGAGAGAGAGAGAGAGAGAGAGAAAAGAAAAAGAAAAAGAAAGAAAGAAAGAAAGAAAGCTGGAAGGGAGCTTGGAGGTCATCTTGTCCAACCCCCTGCTCAGGCAGGAATCCTATACCATTTCAGACAAATGGCTGTCCAGTCTCTTCTTAAAAACTTGTACCAAGTGCGAATCCTTTTTTAAAATGTCCGAATCCCAGGTAGATTAACCAAAAGAGGCACCAGTCTAAGGGTTTGATCCCTTTCTGCCACAGGTGGATGCCCGGAACATCGATGGGAGCACCCCGCTCTGCGACGCCTGCACCTCAGGGAGCATTGGCTGTGTAAAATTCCTCCTGTCCCACAGAGCCAAGGTCCCTTGTATATAACGTCGCCTCTCCACGAAGCCTGCTTAAACGGTACGGTGGCTTCTGCAGGGTTGACAGAGATCCTGGGGACAGCCCTGGGGGGGGGGCGGTTTTTGCTCGCCCAGAATCTAACCGAAGAGCTGTCGAGCATTCTGGATTCCATTCGAATCGCGGTTCCCTGCCTGTAGCCCACATTTGCCTTCCTGCGCCACCAGGTCTGGCCCAGTGAGATGCAGAAGTTAGGGATCTGTGGATTTGTTTGTTTACGGTGGAAGACCAAGTCACAAAAATTTAAAATACAGCACGCCGTTAATACATACTAATGTGCCTACATCTAGATCTCTCTGTCTGTCTGTCTGTCTCCCTTTCAATCTGTCTATTCATCCATCCCTCCATCCACTATCCATCCATCCATTCTGTCTATCTGTCTTTGTTTATTTATCTACCTATCCCTACATACATATATCTGTGTATTCCTCCATTGTCTTGTTTATCTCTCTGTCATCTATCGATCTACCTAGTCTGTTTGCCTGAATGTCTGTCTGTCACGTCTCTGTCTATCGTCTGTCTATCTTTTTGCCTGCCTGCCTTCCTGCCTGAATATCTTTCTATCCCGTATCTCTGTCTATCACCTGCCAGCCTGCCTATGTATGTATCTAGCTAGCTAGCCATCATATATCTGTCTATCATCTATCATCCATCCATCCATCATCGATCTATCTATCCACTGCCCATGCCTGCCTGCCTGCCTGCCCCCCCCTATCTACTCTAAACAGCTAATCCTCCCTTAATGACTACCCCTCAATGACTACCCCTGCCGCTTTAGAAGATGGTGTGTATTTGCTATTGAATGTCCTTTTTCTTTCCCCAGCGCTCCAGGAACTCCCCTGCGACTCTCTCAGCTTTGTCGTCTCAGCATCCGTCAAGCTTTCGGCCGAACAGCACTGGAAAAGATTCCCCCACCTCCACATCCCTACGAAATTAGTTGAATTCCTCTCCTACAGCCAGTGAGCTGCCCTCGGCCCCATCTAACGACCCCCCCCCCATCATCAGTTCGGCTTGCGCTCTTCGGAAAAACATGCAACTTTTTTCTCGAACTACTGTATATAGAAATTTTAAAACCGTGGCTGGAAGCGGATTACCTGGTGGTCTCCTTGCCGGCTCGGCGGTTCCTTTGAGTGTGTTGATGAAAGGCTTGAACACCCACTGGTATGTGTGGTTGATCACCTCTACGTTGGAGAGATGGAGTGATAACTTACCGAAGCCTGATGGGCTCGCCCCATTTTGCGTCTTGGTCTCGATGTACTCCTTGGCTTACGACTGCCACTGAGTACAAAACCTCTCTCGCTAAGCGAGACCGTTAAGTGGATCTTGCCCCATTTTACGCCTGCCCTTGCCACCGTTGTTAAATGAATCGCTGCGGTGGTTAAGTTAGTGGCACTGTTAAGGGGATCTAGCTTCCTCATTGACTTTATTGGTCAGAAGGTCGCAAAAGGGGATCACATGACCCACGGGGATCCTGCGCCCGTCGTAAAGATGAATCGGTTGACAAGTATCCGAATTTTGATCCCGTGACTGGAGAGGCTACAACAGTCGCAAGTGTGAAAAACGGCATTTTTCAGTGGCGTTTGTAACTTTGAATAGTTAGTCAACTGTATTAACACATGGGAGTTGTAATCCACCCATTTAAAAATATTCCCAATATTTTATTTGTAAAATGTATGCATTTGTTTGTGAAGTTATGTATGGGTAATATTTATTTGTAAAATGATCTAACTCACAAATTTTGCAAATTAATCAATTTTGCCAATGAATAAATTTCACAAATGCAGGCCTCTTACATAAATCAATGTTGCCAATAAATAAAAATGCATTGCACAAAGAAATAACTATTACCAATAAACACATAACATACAGACAAATCAAAGCCCACCAGCACCCATAACGGGTCAGGCCATGTGTGAACCCCCTGAAAAAAGGGAGAAGCCTAAGAGCAAAAGTTTGGGGTGAGGGGGGGCGTCAGGAAGCAACCCCTCCCTCCAGCCGATTGTGATGCCATGAATTCAAGCACCAAGCTGCAATGTCCTGGGTGTCAAGAAAGGGTCGTGGAGACGGAACTCTCGCAGCAAAGGTTGCAAAGGAGGAGAAAACAAATGCAAGCATCAGAACCGCTCACGGGTTAGATAGGCCGGAGAACTACAACTCCCGGCAGCCCTTGCGAGAAGCGCCTGGGGGTGTCCCGGGATTCCTGACTGCCTGGCCTCCTGGGACGTGTAGTCCGTGTTTACGGACTCCTTGAGCCGGTGACCGCCGGTGGCTCTTTGCTGAGCGACATCGGTGAGTGTGGGGAGGGGGCGTCCATCCCCCCGCAGGAATCGCTTCCGGTCCTGGGACTCAGCCTTTTCATGTTGCTAGACCTGAGTGGGGCTTTGGATCTTCGAAAATCCCAGTGCAACTTTGCACTTGCTCTATTACTGCGCAAATTTAAAGGGTGAATGGGAGAAAAGCGTACAGACGCCTTCTCCGCCCTTGACCCGGTACTCAGGCTGGGTTTCCACAACCGACTAGTCCTCGTTATTAACTAACCCTTTGGGAGGGGGTCCCCAGAGGGATTGCGATCCATAGTTCGCCAGCTGGGCTGGGTTTAACGCCCCACCCCCGCAAAAGCAAAGTCCACAAACTAAAATTCCCGCTCCCAAGTTTAGCGTGTTGTGTGAACGCTTGGATTGACGCGTGTCGGCCAGGGCCGCACCGTGGTTTGTCCTGGAAAGGGCCTCGCGGGTTACGCGGTGCGGTTCTTGGAGAGCTGAGCCAGGAATGCGGCTTGCGAGCCAGGGAAGTCCCCGGCCGGCTTGGCAGGATCCGCGCCCGGGAATCTGCACACTCGGCTTCGCTTTCCCAGGTCGATCCGCGTTGCCAAGAAAAAGGAAGACGGCTGTCGCTTCCTCGGAGTCAACGGGAGGGACCCTGGCCCCTTTTGGGGAGGGGTCTGAATCACGCGGGGGTGGGAAGAGGGAAGCGGAGGGTCTTTGCCAAGGTAAGAGACCCCCCTGGAAGTCTTGCCCCAAGCTCCCGGCAATGGGGGGAGCCTAAGTCAGGGGCAGGCAAGCTGGGCTCTTTTATGACTCATGGACTTCAACTCCCAGAATTCCTCAGCCAACATGGCTCAGCTTGGAAACCTCTCCCTTTCCCCTCAGTCGGCTGGCTTAGGAATTCTGGGAGTTGAAGTCCACCAGTCATAAAAGAGCTTTAAATCAATCAACCTTTGCCACGCCCTCTTCCTCCGTCTAGGACTCCGCACTCGCGGCTTAGTCTTAGCCCGGGAGAGACGTGGTGAGGATTGGCTCTGGTTTCTAGCAGAACGACAAAACTCTGGATTTTCCCAGGTTGTACCCTTCTCTTCCCTTCCCTTCTCTGCCTCAGCGCTGCTTTCTCAAACCGCCGAGGGTCGGAGCGGTTTTGCAGGCCTCGGCTGAAGCCTCTCGAGCTATTTATAGCTCCCAGGCAGAGGCAGAAGCGCAGCGGTCGCCATTTTGAGCGCCGCTTTGCTTGCTCCTGAGGGGAGTGGGGGAACCTTCCCTTCCTTCCAGCGAGGGCCGTTTAGACTCAACTGGAGTCAATTTTGGCCAGAACTGAGTCTGCAGTCTTCTTAGTCAGCAGATAGAAGCAGCTGCCGCATTCATTAACTCGGACATAACGACGGAGCAGGAGGCCGCTTGCTGGCGGCCGCCATTTTGAGAGCCCGACAAACGCCCTCAGGCCATTCCAGAAGGCCAGAGTTCAGGAGCGGTTTTTGGAAGGTGCTGCTTCTCCCATCGTTGGCAGCTCGCCGCACACCAAGACTGTTACAATTACAGGCAACAACAGCCTCCTTCAGGACGCAATTTCCAAAGACTTCAGTTGGTGGCTGAGTGCGTGCTTTAACTGCCGCCATTTTCAGCGCTTCCTACCATCGATTTCGCTGCTTATAAGTGTGCTGGCTACCCTCATTAAGTTGGTCTTGTGGCCACTACCAAGCTTGTGAGTTTGCTGGCTACCCCACTAAGGTGGTCTTGCTGCCACTACCAGGCTTGTAATTGTGCTGACTACCCCACTAAGGTGGTCTTGCTGCCACCACTTCTAGCCATCACTTGGCTCCTGGCTACTGGGACCATCTCTTTTGCAAACACGTTGAGATTGCCGTTTCTGTGATATCTCTGATTTTGGTAATGGCAGGTAAAACCACAGCAACTCAGGGCTCTCAAGGTGCCTCCAGCTTTCCCTCCAGGCTGAGGAACGCCAGATCAGCCAAGCAGGAGGCTGCTGGGAAACTCAGAGCCAGAGCTATCGCTGGCAGAAGGTCTCCCAAAGCTGCTGGGAAAGAAGCAAGCGGGAGGCAACAGGCATTGGGAAAACAATTCTCCAATGCTGCAGGGCAACAGAACGGGGTAAAGGTTGATGAGATGACTTCTGTTCCCACGGAAGCCTCGGTTTTTGACCCTCAACAGGCTCCTTCGACCTCTGCTGCTCCAAGTGCCGGTTCTCCAGAAGGGGAAACAGGTCAGTCCATTTCTCCCATGGCAGAAAAGGTGGAGATGGTTCCCTCTTCCAGTGAGGGGCTTGGCCTTCAGATCCCTGCTCCTCCAGGTAAAGCTGGACCTCTGGGCCCAGAGGCCACATTCACTCCTACAGCGGCAGGGCTTCGCCCTCCAGAGGCTCAAGAGATAGCACTATCAGAACAAATGCAGCTTCTGATTTCTCAGGCTGTTGCCCAAGTTGTAGCTTCGACCCTACACCAGAGAGCTCGACCTGAGTCGACAGCATCAGAGGTCCCATCTCACAGCAATGCATCCTACCTCTCCCAGGCGGAAGCAGACACATACCAGGGGCCAGTTTCCCAATTTAATTCCTCCATGAGTAGAACGTCGTTCACAGGGGACGAAGAACAGAGAGAGCTGGGGCTGTCAGAAGATGAGGACTTACCTCCTGATCCCCCTGCTTTCACAGGCTTGTTTAATCCGGACCTCTTTAAATCCTTGCTTCAGAAGGCCACGAGCACTGCTCAACTTGGTCCTGAAGGTGTCCCCGAGGCTGAACCTTCCACCAGTCAGGGACCTACTGGCTGTTCAGAGGCAACGTTTACCCAACAGGACATTCCCTGTCCTTCCTTTTTCCTCAGTGAAGTCCAAAAACAATGGGGAACGCCAGGTAATTTTTCAGTTCCGGGGAAGACGATTAAAAATTTATTTAATGTGGCTCCAGCACTGTCAGATGTGCTAGCAGTCCCCATGGTAGATGAGCCCTTAGCAACAACATTTGTTCCCAACTTCACTAGTTCTGGAGATATAGCAGATTTTCTGACGTTAGAGGATAAGAGAGCGGAGTATAACTTCCGCAAAACCCACCAAGCCTCAGCATGGGCGGTAAAGGCAGCTATATCAATTTCCTTTTTCGCCAGAATTTCAGTCCTCTGGCTTCGCCAATTACAGGCTAAGGTACCACCAGAAGAGGTATGGATGCACCAAGATTTAAACAAATTAGTGGCAGCATCAGAATACATGGCTGACTCATCCTTGCAGGCGGCCAGATTTTCCTCCCGTGCATTAGCATCTAATGTTAGCTCTCGCAGACTTCTGTGGCTCAGACAGTGGAAAGCGGATGTTAAGTCCAAGTGGCGGTTGGCCTCATCCCCTTACAGGGGAGGCCAGTTATTTGGAGAGGCACTAACCCCTTATCTGACTGAGAAGGATAAGCGTAAGGTCATGTCCAGTCTTACTAGGAGAGCAGACACGAGAGCTACCCCTTATGCCCACAAGCAGTTCTTTCGCCCAACCAACACGGGGTCGGAATTCAACCATTACTCCCGTCCTCATCCTCCCAGCTCAACCAACACAGGGTCGGAATTCACCCATTACTCCCCTCCTCATCCTCCCAGACCAGAACCTCAATTTGACAGATCTGGTAACAGAGGCAGACCCAGACAGCAATTTCAGGCCAAGCAGCCCTTTCGAGGTGCCAGAGGCCATCCTTTCAGAAGGTCCTAGTGACACCATAGATGCCTCTCCCATAGGGAGCAGATTGGCTCTCTTTGCACACAAATGGGAGAACACCAATACAGATCTCTGGGTCCTCCACACCATCAGATTCGGCCTGACTCTAGAATTCAACTCCATCCCCCCGAGGCATTTCGTCTCTTGCCCATCATCCAAAAATCCGGTCAAAAGAAGCCTCATGAAAGTGGCCATACAACATCTGGAGATCTAGGCCATAGAACCAGTACTGGCAGGGCAAAAGGAATTATTCCATTCTGTCCATCATTCGGAAGGCCTCGGGAGGGTGGAGGGCAATCCTGGATTTAAAGAAATTAAATATCCATTTGGCACACAAGAAGTTCAAGATGCAAACGCTCCAATCCATATTAGCAGGCATCAGAAGGGGGGACTTCCTGATGTCCATCAACCTGACGAAAGCCAACCTACACATTCCCATCTTTCTTGGACACCGGAAATTCCTCAGGTTCTGCTATGCAGGCCACCATTTTGAGTACAGAGCTCTACCATTCAGCCTGTCACCGGCCTCCAGAAAATCCAGATCATTCGCTCCACCCACCACTTTCATCTGGGCACGGTGATAGATTCAAGGAAGTGCAAGGTTTACCTGTCAAAGTTACGTCGCGACAGTATCCAATTTCTCCTCTCTGCAGTACCCCAAGATAGTATCTCCCTCAGCCAGGGGGTTCTACAACACCGCCGGGCATTTGAAAGACTCCTAACAAAAGAGACTTACTCATCAGACATGATGACCATGATCCAGGCTTCAAGAATGCCTGCAACTAATAGGATCTATGATTCCACATGAAAGAATTTCTGTAACTGGTATGGGAGACAACAATTAGATCCAGCTACAATTCCTATTCCAAGAATTTTGGATTATTTACCGGAGGGCCTTAAGAGGGGTTTAGCACTCACACAATCTGCAGACTAGTTGCTGCCCTGTCCACGGTGCTCACATATGGCAGCTCAGAGCCCTTGGCTCAACACCCTGTGATACGTTCCTCTTTCAGGGGAGCAATCAACAGCAAACCGCCCGTGGTTCACAGATACCCGTCTTGGGACCTGTCCAAGGGCTTACAGGCTCTCACTTCACCTCCATTTGAGCTCGTCAGAACCTCCACTCTACGATTCTGGACATTCAAGGCCGCCTTCCTAGTAGCTGTTACATCGGCTAGGAGCATCTCGAAATTCGCAGCGCTCCCCACTAGAGATGACTTACGTATTTTTCTACGCGTAGACCCCTCCTTCGTCCCAAATAACAACTCATTGCCTCACAGGGCGCAAGAGCTTGTGCTGCCAGATTTTTGTCCTGAGCCGTCCCATGAATTGGAACGTAAATGGCACATGTTGGAGGTTCACAGAGCGTCATGTTGCTATATTAAGCAAACTGCCCCTTTTCGTAACTCTGAAGCCCTCTTTGTTTCATTCCACCCCTCTTTAAGGGGTCAGAAGGCGACCGCCTCTACTATCGGCAGATGGATTAGGGCTTGCATGGCAGGGGCGTCCCAGACGCACTGCTTGCCAGTTCCAAGACGGCACATTGCACACTCCACTCGTAGTGTGGCAACTTCAGCAGTGTGGGGAACACAGGCGTCAGTCGAAGAGATCTGCAAGGCAGTGACTTGGTCGTCCCCTTCCCCATTTGCAAGGCATTATAAGTTAGATACGTTCCCTCAGCAGAGGCTTTATTTGGCAGGAGACTCCTCCAAAGGGTAGTAAGAGGTAGTGGGACACAGGCTCAGACTTCTTCCCGCCCGTGGGAACAGTGAGGCTTTGATATGTCCCATCTGGATCCTCCATTCGTCGTGCTGGAGAAGGGGCCTTGTCTTACTTGAACGCCTTTTCTCAGCATGACGATGGAGAATCCACTCCCCCCCCCCCCAAGGGTCCATCCAGTCCTGTGTCAGAGGAATTTGAGCCACCACCAGCTTGGAAAATCATCAACTGCTGCACCTTCGTGGTGACTGGGGATTCCTAGCTGGAGGAAGAGAGGCCTAGCAAAGGTTGATTGACGTAGTCTCTAAGGCAGAAAGGCAAGATCAACCCATCCGTGGATTCTCCATCGTCATGCTGAGAAAAGGCGTTCAGGTAAGACGACGCCCCTTCTGATGATGGTTGCAAATGTGGGTTGTATCCACATAGAGCAGTCAGCCCTGGTGAGGTTCCCTAGTTGGGTCATGAAATGTCTGCAAGAAATAGCCAAGATTAGAGAGCAGCAATGACCCGTCAGTCCTTCTCGTCCTCCTCTCCACAAACCCCACTCCCTCCCAGCACTGATGATGTTACCTACTTGGGTCATGAAACATCTGCGAGAAAACCACCCAGCTCAGAGAGCACAAAGGACTCCACAATCCTCCTCCTCCTCCCCTCCCCACGACTAACACAGCATCCCTGTGGTCCCGTGATCCCCTTTTATTAACTGGCATTCAATAATTAAAAGTGAACGGGGAAAGTTTGCTTAACGACTGCCTGATTCGCTTAACAACCCCAGTGATTCCCTTAACAAGCATGGCAAGAAAGGTCCTCGCTTAACAACCTCTAGGATTAACAATGGAAATTCTGGTCCCGGTTGTCATAAATCGAGGACTACCTATCCTGGTTTAGTTGGGCTGGGTTTTTTTCCCCCCCATTCTGGACAGGGACTGTTTCAATACCCCATCCGCCCTCCGTCTTCCTGGAGCATTTTGGGCCGAGAGGACCCCGGTTCACGAAGCCGCCCAAAGCGGGGAGATCCATCAGCTCTAAGAACTGATTCGGAACGGCGCCCGCATCAACCTAGTCACCTATGTCTCAGTTATGCCCCTGCAGGAAGCCAGCCTGCGTGGCCAGATGCGGTGTGTAGATATCCTCCTGGCCGTGGGAGCCCAGGTGTGAGGCGAGGGCACCGGGTTGCAGAAGGAAAGAATGCCAGCAAAGGTTTATTTTGCACCAGGTTCTCAGGGATTCTGGGTGCAGATTTCAGATCCCCCCCCCCCCGGATGGCCAGTTAAATGTCGATCCTCCTACGATAGAAGAAGCCTAATCTCATTGCCTTCGTTTACATGGTGTATTTTATTCTTCTGTCATTTTATTTCTATTTTGGTTTACACTCTTCATTTTTTCCTCTTTGTGGTTGTAAGCTGCCTAGAGTAGTCCCATAGTGAGATAGGCCACAAATAAATTGATGATGATGATGATAAGAAAGAAAGAAAAGGAAAGAAAGAAAGAGAAAGTAAAGAAAAGAAAAAAAGAAAGGGAAAGAAAGAAAGAAAGAAAGAAAGAAAGAAAGAAAGAAAGAAAGAAAGAAAAAAAGAAAGCAAGCTGGAAGGGAGCTTGGAGATCATTTTGTCCAACCCCTTGCTCAGGCAGGAATCCTATACCATTTCAGACAAATGGCTGTCCAGTCTCTTCTTAAAAACCTTTACCAAGGGCGAATCCTTTTTAAAATGGCCGAATCCCAGGTAGATTAACCAAAAGAGGCACCAGTCTAAGGGTTTGATCCCTTTCTGCCACAGGTGGATGCCCGGAACATCAATGGGAGCACCCCGCTCTGCCATGCCTGCGCCTCAGGGATCATTGACTGTGCAAAATTCCTACTGTCCCACGGAGCCAAGGTCCCTTGTACATAACGTCACCTCTCCACGAAGCCTGCTTAAACGGTAAGGTGGCTTCTGCAGGGTTGATGGAGATCCTGGGGCCAGCCCAGAATCCAAGCAAAGAGCTGTCGAGCATTCCAGATTCCATTCGGATCGCATTTCCCTGCCTGCAGCCCACATTTGCCTTCCTGCGCCACCAGGTCTGGCCCAATGAGATGCAAGAGTTAGGGATCTGTGGATTTGTTTGTTTATGGTGCAAGACCGAGTCACAGAAATTTAAAATATAGCACACCATTAATACATACTAATCTGGCTATGTCTAGATCTCTGTCTGTCTCCCTTTCAGTCTGTCTATTCATCCATCCCTCTATCCACTCTATCCAGCCATCCATCCATTCTGTCTACCTGTCTTTGTCTATTTACCTACATATCCCTACATACATACATATACATATATACATATATCTGTGTATTCATCCATTGTCTATGTCTCTCTGCCATCTATCAATCTACCTAGTCTCTCTGCCTGAATGTCTATCATGTCTCTATCGCCTGTCTGTCTGCCTGCCATCTCATCCATCCACCCATTCATCCATCCATCCATCTATCCTAAACAGCTAATGCTCCCTTAATGACTACCCCTCAATGACTACCCCTGCCGCTTTAGAAGATAGTGTGTATTTGCCATTGAATGTCCTTTTTCTTTCCCCCAACCCTCCAGGAACTCCCCTGCGACTCTCAGCTTTGTCGTCTCAGACTCCGTCAAGCTCTCGGCCGAACAGCGCTGGAAAAGATCCCCCACCTCCACATCCCTATGAAATTAGTTGAATTCCTCTCCTACAGCCAGTGAGCTGCCCGCGGCCCCCGTCTAAAGACCCCCCCAATCACCCTGCAAAGTTCGGCTTGCGCTCTTCTGAAGCCACCCTCATTTTCAACAATGCGCGACTTTTTCCTCGAACGACTGTAAATAGAAATTTTAAAACCGTGGCTGGAAGCGGATTACCTGGTGGTCTCCTTGTCGGCTTGGCGGTTCCTTTGAGTGTGTTGGTGAAAGGCTTTAGCACCCACTGGTATGTGGGTGCTCTACATTGAAGAGATGGAGCGATAACTTACTGAAGCCTGATGGGCTCACCCTGTTTTGCGTCTTGTCTACACGTACTCCTCGGCTTACGACCGCCACTGCGCACAAAACCTCTCGCTAAGCGAGACCGTTAAGTAGATCTCGCCCCATTTTATGCCCACCCTTGCCACCGAATTTAAATGAATTGCTGCGGTGGTTAAGTTAGTGGCACCTTTGTTAAGGGGATCCTACGACCGTTGTAAAGAGGAATCGGTTGACAAGCATATGAATTTTGATCCTGTGACTATGGAGAGGCTACAACGGTCGCAAGTGTGAAAAACGGCATTTTTCAGTGGCGTTTGTAACTTTGAATAGTTGTTAGTCAAGGACTCCCTGTATTAACACACAGGAGTTGTAATCCACCCATTTTAAAATATTCCCAAAATGGTTTTATTTGTAGAATGTATGCATTGGTGAAATTTAATTATTTTCAAAATGTATGTTTGGGGAATATTTGTAAAATGGTCTAAGTCATAGATTTTACAAATGAATCTTTCAATTTTGCCAATAAATAAATTTCACAAAGATCTACAAGTATCTTCCCAATGAATAAATCAATGTTGCCAATAAATAAAAATGAATTTGTACAAAGAAATAAATATTACCAATAAATACATGCTCTACAGACAAATCAAAGCCCACCAGCACCCATTACGGGTCAGGCCATGTGTGAACCCCCTGAGAAAAGGCAGAAGCCTAAGAAAGCCAAAGGCAAATTTTTGGGTGCCTGGTTGGGATGCTCAGGGTCACCTGTGATGTATTTCAGGGTTTGGGGTGACCAGGGTTTGGCGTCAGGAAGTAACCTTCCAGCCAACTGGAATGCCATGAATTCCAGCACCAAGCTGCAACACCCCTTTGTAAAGAAAGGCTCGTGGGAACGGAACCCTCGCAGCGAAGGTTGCAAAGGACGGGAAAACATCTGCAAGCATCAGCATCAGAGCCACCCATCTGGAAGCTAGGTCGGAGAACTACGAGTCCCGGCAGCCCTTGCGAGCAGCGCTTGGGCTGTCCCCGGATTCCCGACTGCCTGGCCTTCTGGGTTGTGTAGTCCGTGTTTACGGACTCATGGAGCCGGTGGCTCTTTGCTGGGAGAGATCGGTAAGTGGGTGGCTTGCGAGGCAGGGAGGTCCCCGGTCGACTTGGCAGGATCCGCGCCCGGGAATCTGCACACTCGGCTTCGCTTTCCCAGGTCGATCCGCGTTGCCAAGAAAAAGGAAGACGGCTGTCGCTTCCTCGGAGTCAACGGGAGGGACCCTGGCCCCTTTTGGGGAGGGGTCTGAATCACGCGGGGGCTGCAAAGGGGACGCTGTGGTGGGAAGAGGGAAACGGAGGGTCTTTGCCAAGGTAAGAGAGCCCCCTGGAAGTCTTGCCCCAAGCTCCCGGCAATGGGGGGAGCCTAAGTCAGGGGCAGGCAAGCTGGGCTCTCTTATGACTCGTGGACTTCAACTCCCAGAATTCCTCAGCCAGTCTGGCTCAGCTTGGAAACCTCTCCCTTTCCCCTCAGCACGGCTGGCTGAGGAATTCTGGGAGTTGAAGTCCGCCAATCATAAAAGAGCTTTAAATCAATCAACCTTTGCCACGCCCCTCTTCCTCCGTCTAGGATTCCGCACTCGCGGCTTAGTCTTAGCCTGGGAGAGACGTAGTGAGGATTGGCTCTGGTTTCTAGCAGAACGACAAAACTCTGGATTTCCCCAGGTTGTACCCTTCCCTTCCCTTCTCTGCCTCAGCGCTGCTTTCTCAAACCGCCGAGGGTCAGAGCCTGTTTTGCAGGCCTCGGCTAAGCCTCTCGAGCTATTTATAGCTCCCAGGCAGAGGCAGAAGCGCAGCGGTCGCCATTTTGAGCGCCGCTTTGATTGCTCCTGAGGGGAGTGGGGGAACCTTCCCTTCCTTCCAGCGAGGGCCGTTTAGACTCAACTAGAGTCAGTTTTAGCCAGAATTGAGTCTGCAGTCTTCTTAGTCAGCAAATAGAAGCAGCTGCCGCATTCATTAACTCGGACATAACGACGGAGCAGGAGGCCGCTTGCTGGCGGCCGCCATTTTGAGAGCCCGACAAACGCCCTCAGGCCATTCCAGAAGGCCAGAGTTCAGGAGCGGTTTTTGGAAGGTGCTGCTTCTCCCATCTTTGGCAGCTCGCCGCACACCAAGGCTGTTACAATTACAGGCAACTACAGCCTCCTTCAGGACACAATTTCCAAAGACTTCAGTTGGTGGCTGAGTGCCTGCTTTAACTGCCGCCATTTTCAGCGCCTCTTCCTACCACCGATTTCGCTGCTTATAAGTGTGTTGGCTACCCTCATTAAATTGGTGTTACTGCCACTACCAGGCTTATAATTGTGCTGGCTACCCCACTAGGGTGGTGGTGCTGCCACTACCAGGCTTGGAAGTGTGCTGGCTGCCCCATTAAGTTGGTTGGGCCACCACCACTTCTTGCTACTGGGACCATCTCTCTTTTGCAAACAAGTTGAGATTGCCGTTTCTGTGATATCTCTTGATTTTTCGCAATGGCAGGTAAAACCACAGCAACTCAAGGCTCTCAAGGTGCTTCCAGCTTTCCCTACAGGCCGAGGAACTCCAGATCAGCGAAGCAGGAGGCTGCTGGGAAACTCAGAGCCAGAGCTATTGCTGGCAGAAGGTCTCCCAAAGCTGCTGGGAAGGAAGCAAGCGGGAGGCAACAGGCATTGGGAAAACAATTCTCCAATGTTGCAGGGCAACAGAAGGAGGCAAAGGTTGGTCAGATGACTTCTGTTCCCACAGAAGCCTCGGTTTTTGACCCTCAACAAGCACCTTCGACCTCTGCTGCTCCAAATACCTGCTCTACAGAAGAGGAAACAGGTCAGTCTGTTTCTCCCATTGCAGAACAGGTGGAGATGGTTGACCCTCAACAAGCTCCTTCGAACTCAGGTCAGTCCATTTCTCCCATGGCAGAACAGGTGGAGATGGTTCCCCCTTCCAGTGAGGGGCTTGGCCTTCCGATCCCTGCTCCTCCGAGTACAGCTGGACCTCTGCGCCCAGAGGCCACATTCACTCCTACAGCATCAGGGCTTCGTGCTCCAGAGGCTCAGGAGATAGCACTAACACAACAAATGCAGCTTTTCATTTCTCAGGCTGTTGCCCAAGCTTTAGCTTCGAACCTGCACCAGAGAGCTCGACCTGAGTCGACAGCATCAGAGGTCCCATCTCACAGCAATGCATCGTACCTCTCCCAGTCGGAAGCAGACACATATCAGGGGCCAGTTTCCCCATTCAATTCCTCCATGAGTAGAACGTCGTTCACAGGGGACGACGAACAGAGAGAGCTGGGGCTGTCAGAAGATGAGGACTTACCTCCTGATCCTCCTGCTTTCACAGGCCTGTTTAATCCGGCCCTCTTTAAATCCTTGCTTCACAAGGCCAGGAGCACTGCTCAACTTGGTCCTGAAGGTGTCCCTGAGGCTGAACCTTCCACCAGTCAGGGACCTACCAGTATGATCTGTTCAGACCCAACGTTTACCCAACAGGACATTCCCTGTCCTCCCCTTTTCATCAGTGAAGTCCAAAGACAATGGGGAGCGCCAGGTAAGGTGCCACTTCTGGAGAAGAATGTTATTAATTTATTTAATGTGGCTCCAGCACTGTCAGATGTGCTAGCAGTCCCCACGGTAGATGAGCCCATAGCAACAATATTTGATCCCAGCTTCATTTTGTCTGGGGATATAGTGGAGGTTCTGACACCAGAGGATAGGAAAGCGGAGCTTAATTTCCGCAAGACCCACCAAGCCTCAGCATGGGCGGTAAAGGCAGCTATATCAACTTCCTTTTTCGCCAGAATTTCTGTCCTCTGGCTTCGTCAATTACAGACTAAGATACCACCAGAAGAGGTACGGATGCACCAAGATTTAAACAAATTAGTGGCTGCATCAGAATACATGGCTGACTCATCCTTGCAGGTGGCCAGATTTTCCTCCCGGGCATTAGCAACTAGTGTTACCTCTCGCAGACTTCTGTGGCTCAGACGGTGGCCAACGGATTTTCAGTCCAAGTGGCGGTTGGCCTCAGCCCCTTACAGGGGAGGCCAGTTATTTGGAGAGGCACTAAACCCTTATCTGACTGAGAAGGGTAAGCGTAAGGTCATGTCCAAACTTCCTAGGAGAGCAGACAGGAAAGCAGCTCCTTATGCCCACAAGCAGTTCTTTCGTCCAACCAACACAGGGTCGGAATTCACCCATTACTCCCGTCCTCATCCTCCCAGCTCAAGCGACACAAGGTCAGAATTCACCCATTACTCCCCTCCTCATCCTCCTAGACCAGAACCTCAATTCGACAGATCTGGTTACAGGGGCAGACCCAGAGAGCAATTTCAGGCCAAACGGCCCTTTCGAGGCGCCAGAGGCCGTCCTTTCAGAAGATCCTAGTGACACCAGAGGTGCCTCTCCCATAGGGAGCAGATTGGCTCTCTTTACACACAAATGGGAGAACACCACTACAGATCTTTGGGTCCTCCACACCATCAAATTCAGCTTGACTCTAGAGTTCAATTCCACGCCCCTCCCGAGGCATTTCGTCTCTTGCCCATCATCCAAAAATCCGGTCAAAAGAAGCCTCATGAAAGTGGCCATTCAACATCTGGAGATCCAGGCCGTAGAACTGGTACTGGCAGGGCATACGGGATTGTTCCATTCTGCCCATTGTTCGGAAGGCTTCGGGAGGGTGGAGGGCAATCCTGGATTTAAAAAAATTAAATAACCATTTGGCACTCAAGATGCAAACGCTCCAATCCATATTAGCAGGCATCAGAATGGGGGACCGCCTGACATCCATCAACCTGACGGAGGCCTACCTACACATTCCCATCCTTCCTGGACACCGGAAATTCCTCGCGGTCTGCTATGCAGGCCATCATTTTGAATACAGAGCTCTACAATTCGGCTTGTCATCGTCCCCCAGAACATTCACGAAGGTCCTGGCGGCGCTTGGCCATGTATCTCAGGACCATTTTGGTGCATGTCCAGTGTTATTCCTCATTCAATCCTCAGTCCAGTTGGCTCAGTCAGAACTGTCATTGTCCATCAAGACCCTCCAGGACCATGGGTTTTCAGTACATTTTCAGAAAAGCCAGATAGATCCAGCCACCTTCACCTGGGCACGGTGATGGATACAAGGAAGTGCGAGGTTTACCTGCCTCAGGAACATCGGGGTAGTATCCGATCTCTCCTCCGTGGAGGATACCCCAAGATGAAATCTCCCTCAGCTAGGGGGTTCTGCAACACCCAGAGCCTCATTGGCTCCAGGTAACCGCCGGGCATTTGAAAGGAGACTCCCAACAAAAGAGAGCTACTCATCAGACGTGATTACCACTTCAGGCTTCAAGAAGGCCTGCAACTAATAGGATCTATGATTCCGCATGGAAGAATTTCTGTAACTGGTATGGGAGACAACAATTAGATCCAGCTACAATTCCTATTCCAAAAATTTTGGATTATTTACCGGAGGGACCTAAGGGGGTTTAGCACCCAACACAATCCGCAGATAAGTTGCTGCCCTGTTCACGGTGCTCAGATATGGCGACTCAGAGCTCTTGGCTCAACACCCCATGATACGTTCCTCTGTCAGGGGAGCAATCAACAGCAAACCGCCCCTGGTTCACAGATACCCCTCTTGGGACCTGTCCAAGGGCTTACAGGCTCTCACTTCACCTCCATTTGAGCTCGTCAGAACCTCCACTCTACGATTCTGGACACTCAAGGTCATCTTCCTAGTAGCCGTTACATCGGCTAGGCGCATCTCAGAATTGGCAGCACTCTCCATTAAAGATGACTTATGTATACCAACAGGATGCTCTTACGCGTAGACCCCTCCTTCATCCCCAAAATCAACTCATCGTTTCACAGGGCGCAGGAGCTTGTGCTGCCAGATTATTGCCCTGAGCCGTCCCACGATTTGGAATGTAAATGGCACACCTTGGATTTTCGCAGAGCCTTGCATCGGTATATTAAGGAAACTGCCCCTTTTTGCAGCTCTGAAGCCCTCTTTGTTCCAGGACAACTCACTGCACACTCCACTCGCAGTGTGGCAACTTCGGCGGCAGCGGCAACATAGGCGTCCATCAAAGAGATCTTGCAAGGCAGCTATGTGGTCGTCGCCTTCCTGATTTGCGAGGCATTATAAGTTAGATACATTTGCCTCAGCAGACGCTTCATTTGGCAGGAGACACCTCCAAAGGGTAGTAACAGAAAGTGGGACACAGGACCAGACTTCTTCCCGCCCGTGGGAACAGTGAGGCTTTGATATTGTCCCATCTGTGGATCCTCCATTCGTCATGCTGGAGAAGGGAGGTTGTCTTACCTGAACACTTTTTCTCAGCATGACGATGGAGAATCCACTCCCCCCCCCCCAAGGGTCCATCCGGTCCTGTGTCGGGAATTTGAGCCACCACCACCTTGGGAAATCATCAACTGCTACGCCTTTGTCGTGACGGGATTCTTAGCCGGAGGAAGAGAGGCGTGGCAAAGATTGATTGACATCTCTAGGGCAGAAAGGCAAGATCAACCCATCCGTGGATTCTCCATCGTCGTGCTAAGAAAAGGCGTTCAGGTAAGACGACGTCTCTTATGATGTTTGCAAATGTTGGGGTGTATCCACGTAGAGCAGTCAGCCCTGGTGAGGTTCCCTAGTTGGGTCATGAAATGTCTGCAAGAAATAGCCAAGATAAGAGAGCACCAAGGACCCCTCAGTCCTTCTTGTCCTCCTCTCCACAAACCCCACTCCCTCCGAGCACTGATGATGTAACCTAGTTGGGTCATGAAACATCTGCAAGAAAACCACCAAGTTCAGAGAGCACCAAGGGCCCCACAGTCTTCCTTCCCCTCTCCACAAACCCCACTCCCTCCCAGCACTGATGATGTTACCTAGTTGGGACATGAAACATCTGCAAGAAAACCACCCAGCTCAGAGAGCATCAAGGACCCCACAATCCTCTTCCTCCCCCTCCTCCCCTCTCCTCCCCCTCAGAACTAACACAGCATCCCTGTGGTCACGTGATCCTCTTTTACTAACCAGCATTCAACAAATAAAGTCAATGGGGGAAGCTAGATTTGCTTAACAACTGCCTGATTCGCTTAACGACCCCAGTGATTCCCTTAACAAGTATGGCAAGAAAGGTCCTTGCTTCACAACCTCTAGGATTAACTGGAAATTCTGGTCCCGGTTGTCATAAATCGAGGACTACCTGTCCTGGTTCGGTTGGGCTGGGTTTCCCCCCCTCCCCCCATTCTGGACAGGGACTGTTTTCAATCCTCCCCATCCGCCCTCCGTCTTCCTTTAGCGTTTTGGGCCGAGAGGACCCCGGTTCACGAAGCCGCCCGAAGCGGGGAGATCCATCAGCTCCAAGAACTGATTGGGAACGGCGCCTGCATCAACCTGGTCACCTATGACTCAGTTATGCCCCTGCAGGAAGCCAGCCTGCGTGGCCAGACGCGGTGTGTAGAGATCCTCCTGGCCGTGGGAGCCCAGGTGTGAGGCGAGGGCACCGGGTTGCAGAAGGAAAGAGTGCCAGCAAAGGTTTATTTTGCACCAGGTTCCTGGGGATTCAGGATGCAGATTTCAGATCCCCCCCCCCCCCGGATGGCCAGCTAGATGTGGATCCTATGATAGAAGCATAATCTCAATGCCTTCCTTTACATGGTGTATTTTATTCTTCTGTGATTTTATTTCTTTTTTTTTTTTAAATAAAAAGTTTTTATTTTCCATTTATTCATCATACAAAATACAATTTACAAAATAAAATAAATTCATGAACATTGGTACCGCCTGCCCATTCCCCCCAGGCTGCGTCCACCCTCTCTAAACCTTCCCTACTTCCCTCCTCTTTCTCTCCTCCCCTCCCCTTCTCCTCTTACCATCCTACTTCCTCCCTACACCTTCCTCCCCTCTCATCCCTCTCAGACACATGAATGCAGCATAGGGGAAATGCCCAAGCACACTACCATATCTATATTATCCTTACCCACCCACCCTCAACCCTCCCCCCCTCACCTCCCAAAGGTTTTTATTGTTAACTTTGTTAACCTCAACAAAGTTAACAATAAAAAGAAGAAAAGGAAAGGAAAGAGAAAAAAATATATATCATACTTAACCTTTAACTCCTAAATTACATCATAAGCAAATCTCTACAACATTTACTAAAAAATTTACTCATAAAATAAATGAAACTTTGTAGTCCCGTACTTTTTCTGAATATAATCTATCCATCTTCTAATCTCATTGCCTTCCTTTGCATGGCGTATTTTATTCTGTGATTTTATTTCTGTTTTGGTTTACACTCTTTTCATTTTTTCCTCTTTGTGGTTGTAAGCTGCCTAAAGTAGTCCCACAGTGAGATAGGCCACAAATAAATTGAGGATGAGGATGATGATGATGATGATGATAAGAAAGAAAGAAAGCTGGAAGGGAGCTTGGAGGTCATCTTGTCCAACCCCCTGCTCAGGCAGGAAACCTATACCATTTCAGACAAATGGCTGTCCAGTCTCTTCTTAAAGACCTTTACCAAGGGCGAATCCTTTTTAAAATGGCCGAATCCCAGGTAGATTAACCAAAAGAGGCACCAGGCTGAGGGTTCGATCCCTTTCTGCCACAGGTGGATGCCCGGAACATCAATGGGAGCTCTGCGACGCCTGCGCCTCAGGGAGCATTGACTGTAAAATTCCTTCTGTCCCACGGAGCCAAGGTCCCTTGTATATAAGATCGCCTCTCCAGGAAGCCTCCTTAAACGGTAAGGTGGCTTCTGCAGGGTTGACGGAGATCCTGGGGACAGCCCTGGGGGGGGGGGGGGCGTTTTTGCTCGCCCAGAATCCAAGCGAAGAGCTGTCGAGCATTCCGGAGTCCATTCGGATCGCAGTGCCCTGCCTTCCTGCGCCACCAGGTCTGGCCCATTGAGATGCAGGAGTTAGGGATCTGTGGATTTGTTTGTTTATGGTGGAAGACCGAATCACAAAAATTTAAAATACAGCACACTGTTAATACATACTAATGTGGCTACGTCTAGATCTCGCTGTCTGTCTCTCTGTCTCCCTTTCAGTCTGTCTATTCATCCATCCCTCCATCCACTCTATCCTTCCAGCCATTGTGTCTATCTGTCTTTGTTTATTTACCTACCTATCCCTACATACATACATATACATATATACATACATCTGTGTATTCATCCATTGTCTGTCTATGTCTCTCTGCCATCTATCAATCTACCTAGTCTATCTGCCTGAATGTCTGTCTATCACGTCTCTATCGCCTGTCTGTCATATTATCCATCTATCGATCTATCTATCTATCTATCTATCTATCTATCTATCTATCTATCTATCTATCTATCTATCTATCTATCTATCGATCTATTCTAAACAGCTAATCCTCCCTTAATGACTACCCTTGCCGCTTTAGAAGACGGTGTGTATTTGCCATCGAATGTCCTTTTTCTTTCCCCCAACCCTCCAGGAACTCCCCTGCGACTCTCAGCTTTGTCGTCTCAGCCTCCGTCAAGCTCTCGGCCGAACAGCGCTGGAAAAGATCCCCCACCTCCACATTCCTACGAAATTAGTTGAATTCCTCTCCTACAGCCAGTGAGCTGCCCGCGGCCCCCGTCTAAGGACCCCCCCAATCATCACCCTGCAAAGATTGAGTTGCGCTCTTCCGAAGCCACCCTCATTTTCAACAATGTGCGACTTTTTCCTCGAATGACTGTAAATAGAAATTTTAAAACCGTGGCTGGAAGCGGATTACCTGGTGGTCTCCTTGCTGGCTCGACGGTTCCTTTGAGTGTGTTGGTGAAAGGCTTGAGCACCCACTGGTGTGTGTGGTTGATCACCTCTACGTTGGAGAGATGGAGCGATAACTTAACGAAGCCTGATGGACTCTCCCCGTTTTGCGTCTTGGTCTAGATGTACTCCTCGGCTTACGACCGCCACTGAGCACAAAAGCTCTCGCTAAGCGAGACCATTAAGTGGATCTTGCCCCATTTTACGCCCGCCCTTGACACTGTTGTTAAATGAATCGCGGTGTTTAAGTTAGTGGCACCGTTGTTAAGGCGATCTAGCTTCCCCATTGATTTTCCTGGTCAGAAGGTCGCAAAAGGGGATCACTTGACCCCAGGCATCCTGCGACCGTTGTAAAGATGAATCAGTTGACAAGCATATGAATTTTGATCCTGTGACTATGGAGAGGCTACAATGGTCGCAAGTGTGAAAAGCGGCATTTTTCAGTGGCGTTTGTAACTTTGAATAGTTATTAGTCAAGGACTACCTGTATTAACACACGGGAGTTGTAATCCACCCATTTCAAAATATTCCCAAAATGGCTTTATTTGTAAAATGTATGCATTTGTGAAGTTTAATTATTTTCAAAATGTATGTTTGGGTAATATTTGTAAAATGGTCTAAGTCATAGATTTTGCAAATGAATCTTTCAATTTTGCCAATAAATAAATTTCACAAAGATCTACAAGTATCTTCCCAATGAATAAATCAATGTTGCCAATAAATAAAAATGCATTGTACAAAGGAATAAATATTACCAATAAATACATGCTCTACAGACAAATCAAAGCCCACCAGCACCCATTACGGGTCAGGCCATGTGTGAACCCCCTGAGAAAAGGCAGAAGCCTAAGAAAGCCAAAGGCAATTTTTTGGGTGCCTGGTTGGGATGCTCAGCGCCACCTGTGATGGTTTTCAGAGTTTGGGGTGACCAGGGTGGGGCATCAGGAAGCAACCCCTCCCTCAAGCCAATTGTGATGCCATGAATTCCAGCACCAAATTGTAACGTCCCGCGTGTAAAGAAAGGATCGTGGGGACGGAACCCTCGCATCGAAGGTTGCAAAGGAGGGGAAAACATCTGCAATCAGAGCTACCAACCAGGCAGCCAGGTCGGAAAACTACAACTCCCGGCAGTCCTCGCGAAAAGCGTCTGCGGTGTCCCGGGTGTCCTGACTGCCTGGCCTGCTGGGTTGTGTAGTCCGTGTTTACGGAGTCATGGAGCCGGTGGCTCTGCTGGGAGAGATCGGTGAGTGGGCGGCTTGCGAGGCAGGGAGGTCCCCGGTCGACTTGGCAGGATCCGCGCCCGGGACTCTGTGGTGGGAAGAGGGAAACGGAGGGTCTTTGCCAAGGTAAGAGACCCCCCTGGAAATCTTGCCCCAAGCTCCCGGCAATGAGGGGGAGACTAAGTCAGCGGCAGGCAAGCTGGGCTCTTTTATGACTGCTGGACTTCAACTCCCAGAATTCCTCAGCCAGTCTGGCTCAGCTTGGAAACCTCTCCCTTTCCCCTCAGCACGGCTGGCTCAGGAATTCTGGGAGTTGAAGTCCGCCAATCATAAAAGCTTTAAATCAATCAACCGTTGCCACGCCCCTCTTCCTCCGTCTAGGACTCCGCACTTGCGGCTTAGTCTTAGCCCGGGAGAGACGTGGTGAAGATGGGCTCTGGTTTCTAACAGAACGACAAAACTCTGGATTTCCCCAGGTTGTACCCTTCCCTTCTCTTCCCTTCTCTGCTTCAGCGCTGCTTTCTCAAACCGCCGAGGGTCGGAGCGGTTTTGCAGGCCTCGGCTGAAGCCTCTCGAGCTATTTATAGCTCCCAGGCAGAGGCAGAAGCGCAGCGGTCGCCATTTTGAGCGCCGCTTTGCTTGTTCCTGAGGGGAGTGGGGGAACCTTCCCTTCCTTCCAGCGAGGGCCCTTTAGACTCAACTAGAGTCAATTTTGGCCAGAATTGAGTCTGCAGTCTTCTTAGTCAGCAGATAGAAGCAGCTGCCGCATTCATTAACTCGGACGTAACGACGGAGCAGGAGGCCGCTTGCTGGCGGGCGCCATTTTGAGAGGCCGACAAACGCCCTCAGGCCATTCCAGAAAGCCAGAGTTCAGGAGCGGTTTTTGGAAGGTGCTGCTTCTCCCATCATTGGCAGCTCGTCGCACACCAAGGCTGATAGAATTATAGGCAACAATAGCCTCTTTCAGGACGCAATTTCCAAAGACTTCAGTTGGTGGCTGAGTGCGTGCTTTAACTGCCGCCATTTTCAGCGCCTCTTCCTACCACCGATTTCGCTGCTTATAAGTGTGCTGGCTACCCTCATTAACTTGGTGTTACTGCCACTACCAGGCTTGGAGTGTGCTGGTTGCCCCATTAAGTTGGTTGGGCCGCCACCATTTCTAGCCACCTCTTGGCTACTGGGATCAGCTCTCTGTTGCAAACACGTTGAGATTGCCTTTTCTGTGATATCTCTTGATTTTTCGCAATGGCAGGTAAAACCACAGCAACTCAGGGCTCTCAAGGTGCCTCCAGCTTTCCCTCCAGGCCGAGGAACGCCAGATCAGCCAAGCAGGAGGCTGCTGGGAAACTCAGAGCCAGAGCTATCGCTGGCAGAAGGTCTCCCAAAGCTGCTGGGAAAGAAGCAAGCGGGAGGCAACAGGCATTGGGAAAACAATTCTCCAATGCTCCAGGGCAACAGAACGGGGTAAAGGTTGATGAGATGATTTCTGTTCCCATGGAAGTGTCGGTTTTTGACCCTCAGCAAGCTCCTTCGACCTCTGCTGCTCCAAGTGCCGGTTCTCCAGAAGGGGAAACAGGTCAGTCCATTTCTCCCATGGCAGAACAGGTGGAGATGGTTGACCCTCAACAAGCTCCTTCGACCTCTGCTGCTCCAAGTGCCTCCTCTGCAGAAGGGGAAGCAGGTCAGTCTATTTCTCCCATGGCAGAACAGGTGGAAATGGTTCCCCCTTCCAGTGAGGGGCTTGGCCTTCCGATCCCTGCTCCTCCTGGTACAGCTGGACCTCTGCGCCCAGAGGCCACACTCACTCCTACAGCATCAGGGCTTCGTGCTCCAGGGGCTCAGGAGATAGCACTAACACAACAAATGCAGCTTTTCATTTCTCAGGCTGTTGCCCAAGCTGTAGCTGCGAACCTGCACCAGAGAGCTCGACCTGAGTCGACAGTATCAGAGGTCCCATCTCACAGCAATGCATCGTACCTCTCCCAGGCGGAAGCAGACACGTACCAGGGACCAGTTTCCCCATTCAATTCCTCCATGAGTAGAACGTCGTTCACAGGGGACGACGAACAGAGAGAGCTGGGGCTGTCAGAAGATGAGGACTTACCTCCTGATCCTCCTGCTTTCACAGGCCTGTTTAATCCGGCCCTCTTTAAATCCTTGCTTCACAAGGCCAGGAGCACTGCTCAACTTGGTCCTGAAGGTGTCCCCGAGGCTGAACCTTCCACCAGTCAGGGACCTACCAGTAAGGTCGGTTCACAGCCAACGTTTACCCAACAGGACATTCCCTGTCCTCCCCTTTTCCTCAGTGAAGTCCAAAAACAATGGGAAACGCCAGGTACTGTGCCACTTCTGGGGAGGAATGTTACAAATTTATTTAATGTGGCTCCAGCACTGTCAGAGGTGCTAGCAATCCCCACGGTAGATGAGCCCTTAGCAACAACATTTTTTCCCAAGTTCATTGTGTCTGGGGATATAGCGGAGCTTCTGTTTCCAGAGGATAAGAGAGCGGAACTTAATTTCCGCAAGACCCACCAATCCACAGCATGGGCGGTAAAGGCAGGTATATCAACTTCCTTTTTCGCCAGAATTTCAGTCCTCTGGCTTCGCCAATTACAGGCTAAGGTACCACCAGAAGAGGTACGGATGCACCAAGATTTAAACAAATTAGTGGCAGCATCAGAATACATGGCTGACTCATCCTTGCAGGCGGCCAGATTTTCCTCCCGTGCATTAGCATCTAATGTTATCTCTCGCAGACTACTGTGGCTCAGACGGTGGAAAGCGGATGTTAAGTCCAAGTGGCGGTTGGCCTCAGCCCCTTACAGGGGAGGCCAGTTATTTGGAGAGGCACTAAACCCTTATCTGAATGAACAGGGTAAGTGTAAGTTCCTGGCCAAACCTAGGAGAGCAGATACGAAAGCTGCCCCTTATGCCCGCAAGCAGTTCTTTCGTCCAACCAACACAGGGTCGGAATTCTCCCATTACTCCCGTCCTCATCCTCCCAGCTCAAGCGACACAGGGTCGGAATTCACCCATTATTCCCCTCCTCATTCTCCCAGACCAGACCCTCAATTTGACAGATCTGGTTACAGGGGCAGATCCAGAGAGCAATTTCAGTCCAAACGGCCCTTTCGAGGCGCCAGAGGCCGTCCTTTCCGAAGGTCCTAGTGACACCAGAGGTGCCTCTCCCATAGGGAGCAGATTGGCTCTCTTTGCACACAAATGGGAGAACACCACTACAGATCTTTGGGTCCTCCACATCATCAGATTCAGCCTGACTCTAGAGTTCAACTCCATCCCTCGAGGCATTTCGTCTCTTGCCCATCATCCAAAAATCCGGTCAAAAGAAGCCTCATGAAAGAGGCCGTTCGACATCTGGAAATCCAGGCCCTAGAACTGGTACCGGCAGGGCAGAAGAGGCAGGGTTTTTATTCCATTCTGTCCATCGTTCGGAAGGCCTCGGGAGGGTGGAGGGCAATCCTGGATTTAAAGAAATTAAATATTCATTTGACACAGAAAAAGTTCAAGATGCAAACGCTCCAATTCATATTAGCAGGCATCAGAACTGGGGACTTTCTGATGTCCATCGACCTGAAGAATGCTGACCTACACATTCCCATCTTTCCCTGACTCTGGAAATTCCTCAGGTTCTGCTACGCAGGCCACCATTTTTAGTACAGAGCTCTACCATTCGGCCTGTCATCGGCCCCCCGAAAAGCCGGATAGTTTCCTCCACCCGCCACTTTTCTTAGGAACGTCGGGACAGTATCCGATCTCTCCTCCGTGGAGGCTACCCCGATGGAATCTCCCTCAGCCAGGGGGTTTTACAACACCGCCGAACATTTGAAAGGAGACTCCTAACAAAAGAGAGCTATTCATCAGACGTGATTACCATGATTCAGGCTTCAAGAAGGCCTGCAACCAATAGAATCTATGATTCCACATGGAAGAATTTCTGTAACTGGTGTGGGAGACAACAATTAGATGCAGCTACAATAATTTTGGATTATTTAAGAGGGGTTTAGCAGCCAACACAATCCGCAGACAAGTTGCTGCCCTGTCCACGGTGCTCACATATGGCAACTCAGTGCCCTTGGCTCAACAACCCATGATACGTTCCTTTGTCAGGGGAGCAATCAACAGGAAATCACCTGTGGTTCACAGATACCCCTCTTGAGACCTGTCCAAGATCTTACAGGCTCTCACTTCACCTCCATTTGAGCTCGTCAGAACCTCCACTCTACAATTCTGGACACTCAAGGCTGCTTTCCTAGTAGCCGCTACATCGTCTCTAGGCGTATCTCGGAATTTGCATCAGTCTCAATTAGAAATGACTTAGTATTTTTCATACTGACAGGGTGGTCCTAGGCTTAGATCTCTCCTTCATCCCCAAAATCAACTCATCATTTCACAGGGCGCAGGAGCTTGTGCTGCTAGATTATTGTCCTGAGCCGTCCCACGAATTGGAATGTAAATGGCACACTTTGGACGTTCGCAGAGCCTCGCGTTGCTATATAAAGCGAACTGCCTTTTTTCGCCAATAACTGAAGCCCTCTTCGTTTCATTCCATTTGCCAGTTCCAACAGGAATCACCGCACACTCCGCTCGCAGTGCGGCAGCGTCGGTGACACAGGCGTCCCATCGAAAAGATCTGCAAGGCAGCGACTTGGTCGTCCCCTTCCCCATTTGCCAGGCATGATAAGTTAGATGAGCTTGCTTCAGCAGATGCTTTATTTGGCAAGAGAGCTCTCCAAAGGGTATTAACAAATAGTGGGACACAGGCCCAGACTTCTTCCTGCCCTTGGGAACAGTGAGGCTTTGATATGTCCCATCTGTGGATCCTCCATTCGTCATGCTGGAGAAGGGGTTGTCTTACCTGAACGCCTTTTCTCAGCATGACGATGGAGAATCCACTCTCCCCCCCCAAGGGTCCATCCGGTCCTGTGTCAGGGGAATTTGAGCCACCACCAGCTTGGGAAATCATCAACTGGTGCACCTTCGTGGTGACTGGGGATTCTTAGTCGGAGGAAGAGGCGTGGCAAAGGTTGATTGACATCTCTAGGGCAGAAAGGCAAGATCAACCCATCCGTGGATTCTCCATCGTCATGCTGAGAAAAGGCGTTCAGGTAAGACGACGCCCCTTCTGATGATGGTTGCAAATGTTGGGGTGTATCCACGTAGAGCAGTCAGCCCTGGTGAGGTTCCCTAGTTGGGTCATGAAATGTCTGTAAAAAATTACCCAGATTAGAGAGCACCAAGGACCCCTCCTTTTCCTCCTCTCCACAAATCTCACTCCTTTATACACTGATGATGTTACCTAGTTGGGTCAGGAAATGTCTGCAAGAAAATCACCAGGTTCAGAGAGCACCAAGGGCCCCACAGTCCTCCTTCCCCTCTCCACAAACCCCACTCCCTCCCAGCACTGATGATGTCACCTAGTTGGGACATGAAACGTCTGCAAGACAACCGCCCAGCTCAGAGAGCATCAAGGACCCCACAATCATCTCCTCCTCCCTCTCCTCCCCCTCATAACTATCACAGCATCCCTATGATCACGTGATCCTCTTTTACTAACCAGCATTCAACAAATAAGTCAATGGGGGAAGCCAGATGTGCTTAACAACTGCCTGATTTGCTTAACGACCCTAGTGATTCCCTTAACAAGTATGGCAAAAAGGTCCTCACTTAACCTCTAGGATTAACAATGGAAAGTCTTGTCCCAGTTGTCATAAATTGAAGACTACCTGTACTAGTTTGGTTGGGCTGGGGTTTTTTTTCCCCATCCTGGACAGGGACTGTTTTAAACCCCCATCTGCCCTCCGTCTTTCCTGTAGCGTTTTGGGCCGAGAGGACCCCGGTTCACGAAGCCGCCCGAAGCGGGGAGATCCGTCAGCTCCAAGAACTGATCCGGAACGGCGCCTGCGTCAACCTAGTCACCTACGACTCGATCACACCCCTGCACGAAGCCAGCCTGCGTGCCCAGACGCGGTGTGTGGAGATCCTCCTGGCCGTAGGAGCCCAGGTGCGAAGGGAGGGTGCCGGGTTGCAGAAGGAAAGAATGCCAGCAAAGGTTTATTTTGCACCAGGTTCCCCCGGGATTCAGGGTGCAGGTTTCAGATCCCCCCCCCAGATGACCAGTTAGATGTGGATCCTCCTATGATAGAAGCCTAATCTCATTGCCTTCCTTTGCATGGTGTATTTTATTCTTCTGTGATTTTATTCCTCTGTTGGTTTACGCGCTTTTCATTTCTTCCTTTATGGTTGTAAGATGCCTAGAGTAGTCCCACAGTGAGATAGGCCACAAATAAATTGATGACGACGATGATGATGATTATGATAATAATAAAACAACCACCCATCAAACGTCCAAATCTACCTATCCCAGGTCCTTGCTAAGGACTCAATTGGTAGACAAAAATGCTACACCCTGTTTGAACATCTGGCTGACTGAATAATAATAATAATTCTACTCTGCTCTGTTCTACTCTATTCTATACCTTCTATCCTATTCTATTTCTTTCCATATATTCTATTCTTTCCCTATTTTCTTTTTTATTCTGTTCTGTATTTCTATTCTATTTCTTTCCATATAGTCTATTCTCTATTTTCTATTCTGTTCTGTTTTCTATTTTATTCTTTCCATATATTCTATTCTTTCCTTATTTTCTATTCTGTTCTATTCTGTATTTCTATTCTATTTCTTTCCATACATTTTATTCTATTCCTTATTTTCTTTTCTGTTCTGTTTTCTATTCTATTTCCATATATTCTATTCTTTCCCTATATTCTATTCTATTCTGTTCTATTCTGTATTTCTATTCTATTTCTGCTCACCCAGAATCCACGAGAAGAGCTGTCGAGCATTTCGGATTCCATTCGGATCACAGTTTCCTGCCTACACCCCGCATTTCCTTTCCTGCGCCTCATTGGGTCTGGCCCAATGAAATGCCGGAGTTAGGGATTTGTGGATTTGTTTATTTACGGTGCAAGACCTAGTCACAAAAATTTAAAATACAGCACACCGTTAATACATACTTAGGTGGCTATGTCTAGATCTCTCTGTCTGTCTCTCTGTCTCCCTTTCAGTCTTGTCTATTTATCCATCCCTCTGTCCATTCATCCATTCTCTCCATCCATCCAGTCTGTCAATTGGTCTTTGTCTATTTACCTACCTATCTGTCTATACATACATTTATGTATTCATCCATTGTCTGTTTGTCTCTGTCATCTATCGATCTACCTAGTCTGTTTGCCTGACTGTCTGTTTATCCCGTCTGTCTGTCCATCCATCTGTCATCTATCTATCAACTCTAAAACAGCTAGTCCTCCCTTAATGACTACAATCGGGCCCAGAATTTTGATTGTAAGCCATTGCGGTGGTTAAGCGGGTCACGCCACATGACCTGACTTGATTTTTTGGACTCTTTCTAGGATGGTTGTAAAGTGACTCACCACAGTCACTAAGTGGATCATGTTCTTGTGAACCACAGGGTTGGTTGTTAAGCGAATCCATTCTCCTGCATGCTGCAAACCCCACAAAAACTGTTGGAAACAGGCAAGAAACATTGCAGTCATGTGACCACAGGGCACTGCAACCGGTTGTAAATGCTGTTGTGTGTATGTGTGTGTGTGTAGATGTAACTTTGAGTGTGGGCCTTAAGTAATTTTTCTTTTAGGTGCTCATAATTTCAAACCGTCATTAAGTGAGGACTACATTAACAATCCATTGAAGGCACCAACCCTTTTCTATAAGCTAAGGTTACAAAAAAAAAAAAAAAATAGAATAGCTACTTCAAAACATCTGGGTTTCAAACCTGTGCTAAGGATACAGGTGTTCCTCAACTTACGACAGATTGTTTAGCGACCGCTCAAAGTCAACGGCGCTGAAAAAAATGACTTCACGACTATTTTTCACACCACTGGCTTCCCCGTTGACTCAGAAGGCCTCAAGAGGGAATTACAGGACCCCAAAATGTTGCAACCGTCGTAAATATGAACCATTTGCCAAGCATCCAAATTTTGATGGTGTGACTGGGGAGGCTGCCATGGTAGCTTAAAACGGTTGCTCAACGAACCATCGCAAGTCAAGAACGACCTGTCATCCCATTGAGATAATCAAAGGGAAGGTGTGGGAGGTGCTGGTGGCCGACGACTACTGTTCGTTTTGAGGATTGAGTTTCTGTGCAGTGTGTTTTGTGTGCCTTGGACACTGACTCAGGTTCCAGCTTGCTTGATTGGGAGAGGGGCTTCTCCTTGTGAGCTTAACAAGGGCTCACATAGGCTGGGACAGAACATGTGAGAGGCTGGTAATGGGTCTCGTGATGAGGAGGTTACATCAGGTCAGGATCCTTGGGAGGTGAACTGCTGGTAGTGGGGGATTGCGCGGGATGGTTGAGGGTTGGTGCCGTCCCCGGTTGGCTGTGCAGTTGATTCGGATTCTGGGGATGCAAAGGCTGGCTGTAGGTCAGTGCGGATGGAATATAGAGCAGCGGTTCTCAGCCTGTGGGTCGGGACCCCATTTGGGGTCGAACAACCATTTCATGGGGGTCGCCAAACAACGCAGTCCGCCATTTTTTTCTCCTTTCCCTTAGCTGTGCTACTCCCTTTTATTCTATTGGCTTTTGAAAGCCAATAGAATAGACTCTTTTGAATAGAGTCTAATTCTATTGGCTTTCAAAAGCCAATAGGAATTGTCCAGGCTGTCTCTGCCCTGCCGAGCCCGCCAAAAGTCCCATTCTGCAAACGGTGCTGCACCAGTTGGGTAGTCCTCGACTTACGACCGGTTGGGGGTCGCGGCATTAAAAAGGTTGAGAACCACTGATATAGAGAATAGAACAGAATAGCATAGAACAGAAAAAATAGAACAGAATAGAATAGAATTACAGAATGGAATAGAACAGAATAGAATAAACAAGAGTTGAAAGGAACCTTGGAGGTCTTCAACCCCTTTTACAGAAGGTTGGGAGTGGGCAGCTCAGTTTTGGGGGAGGGTGTTTCATAGGGCAGGGTCTACCAGGAAAAGCATGCTGCGTAGCTCCTACCAGATGACAATGTTTAGAGAAAGGACAGGCTGGGGAATTCTGGGAGTTGAAGTCCACCAGCCTTAAAGCAGCCAAGGTCAGACACCCTTGCCGCTTTAGAAGATGGTGTGTATTTGCCATTGAATGTCCTTTTTCTTTCCCCCAACCCTCCAGGAACTCCCCTGCGACTCTCTCAGCTTTGTCGTCTCAGCCTCTGTCAAGCTCTCGGCCAAACAGCGCTGGAAAAGATCCCCCACCTCCACATCCCTACGAAATTAGTTGAATTCCTCTCGTACAGCCAGTGAACTGCCTGTGGCCCCTGTCTTAAGGACCCCCCCCCAATCATTACCCTGCAAAGTTCGGCTTGCGCTCTTCCGAAGCCACCCTCATTTTGAACAACGTGCAACTTTTCCCTCGAACGACTGTAAATAGAAATTTTAAAACCGTGGCTGGAAGCGGATTACCTGGTGGTCTCCTTGCCGGCTCGGCGGTTCCTTTGAGTGTGTTGGTGAAAGGCTTGAGCACCCACTAGTAGGTGTGTGGGTTGATCACCTCTACCTTGGAGAGATGGAGCGGTAACTTACCGAAGCCTGATGGTCTCACCCCGTTTTGCATCTTGGTCTCGATGTACTCCTCAGTGTTAGAGAATTTTTGTTCCTCTGTTGGTGAAAAAATAAATCAGAAGCTCTCCCAATTGACTGCATTTAGCTGATTCAAATAAATTTCTTTATATTCATATTAAAATATTTACAATACCATGCATTCTTCTTTACAGCAACATAGCTTAATGAAGACTTCTTACAGAGACAAACCTGAGACTGGAAATCCAGCTCCTAACTCAATACCCTTTTTGCACAGACTCAGTAGCACTTTCCTCACATTGGCTGACTGAGTTACCACATGACTCTTCCTGCTCATGAATATTCCAACACTCGGTCTTGTTAAGTGGCTTTTGCCCCATTTTACGCCCTGTTTGCCACCGTTGTTAAATGAATCACTGCGGTGGTTAAGTTAGTGGCACCGTTGTTAAGGGGATCTAGCCGTCCCCGTTGATTTTCCTGGTCAGAAGGCCGCCAAAGGGGATCACGTGACCTCGGGAATCCTGCGACCGTTGTAAATATGAATCGGTTGACAAGCATCCGAATTTTGATCCCGTGACTGGAGAGGCTACAACGGTCACAAGTGTGAAAAAAGGCATTTTTCAGTGCCGTTTGTAACTTTGAATCGTCATTAGTCAAGGACTACCTCTATTAACACATGGGAGTTGTAATCCACCCATTTTAAAAAAAATATGCTGGCTGGGGAACTCGGGGAATTAAAATCCGCCCCATTTTAAAGTGTGCTGCCTAGGGGATTCTGGGAGTTGAAGTCCACGTACCTTCCAAGTCCTCAAGATTGAGAGCCACAGTTCCAGGGTCTTCTGGCGTATTTATGGGTGTTATGCCATAATAAGTTAAATATAATTTAGGTATGAAGGTGACTTTTCTATCCTGTGTGTTTCTTTGTACAACTATCTCTGACTTCAACTATGATGGATATTAGCATTCACGGTGCTAGGCTGCATGAACAGAGGGCTTAGAATCAAAATCATTTTAAAGAAGACTGGACAATCCCCTGTCTGAGATGGTATAGGTTCTCCTCTTTGAGCAGGGGGCTGGACTAGAAGACCTCCAAGGTCCCTTCCAGCTCTATTCTAATTCTATTCTACAGTGTTACCACCACTTTATAACGCTTTGGTAAGGCCACACTTGGGATACGGCATCCAGTCACCACGATGTAAAAAAAGATGTTGAGACTCTAGAAAGTACAGAGAAGAGTAACAAAGATGATTAGGGGACTGGAGGCTAAAACATATAAGGAAAGGCTGCTGGAATTGGGAATGTCTAGTTTAACGAAGAGAAGGACGAGGGGGGACATGATAGCAGCGTTCCAGTATCTCAGGGGCTGCCCCAAAGAAGAGGGAGTCAAGCTATTCTCCAAAGCGCCTGAAGGCAGGACAAGAAGCAATGGATGGAAACTAATCAAGGAGAGAAGCAACCTAGAACTAAGGAGAAACTTCCTTCCAGCTGTGTAATTCTATCACTCTGAGAGAGATAAAATGCATGACAGACGGATGGATGATAAAATGCATGACAGACGGATGGATGGAAGGGAGGGAGGAAAGGAGGGAGGGAGGGTGGGAGGGAGGAAGGGAAGGAAGGAAGGAAGGAGTAGCTTGTTTCCAGAAGTTGTGGGTGCTCCAGGAAATTTTTAAGAAGATATTGGACAGCCATTTATCTGAAATAGTATAGGCTCTCTTGCTTGAGCAGGGGTAGGCTGGCTCAGGAATTCTGGGAGTTGAAGTCCACGAGTCATAAAAGAGCCAAGGTTGCCTACCCCTGAGCTAGGGGTTGGACTACTAGTAGACCTCCCTTCCACCTCTGTTCTTAAAAGGATAATAAAAGGCCGGCCAGCAGAGGGCAATCGTGCACCAAGTTGGGAAATTATAAATGAGGGGGGGAGAGATGTTGGCAATTCATAAAGCGAGTGATACAATCCTGAACAAGCCAAATTCCTTACTTAAACTGGGACACATCTGGCAATGTTCCTATCAAACAGGGAAACCCACTGCCCACATAATCGCCTTAATATTTGGCAAACATTGTGTTGTCTGGGTTTATATTTAAAAAACAATAAAAAATAGTTTCTATAATGCTTGAGTAGGGGGGTGGACTAGAAGACCTCCAAGGTCTCTTCCAGTTCTATTCTATTCTATTCTATTCCATTCCATTCCATATTTTCTATTCCATTCCATTCCATATTTTCTATTCTATTCTAGTCTAGTCTAGTCTAGTCTATTCCCTTCCATATTTTCTATTCTATTCTATTCTATTCTATTCTATTCTATTCCATATTTTCTATTCTATTCTATTCTATTCTATTCTATTCTATTCTATTCTATTCTATTCTATTCTATTCTATTCTATTCTATTCCCTTCCATATTTTCTATTCTATTCCATTCCATTCCATTCCATCCTATCCTATCCTATCCTATCCTATCCTATCCCATATTTCTATTCTATTCTATAATTCTATCGTCCACATAATAGTTTTGCTTGATGTTCTCTTCTTCCAAAATGTTCTCTTTTCAAATCTTTGAATTAATACAATTCTCATTATTTGGATAAATAACAATTAAATATAGAAATTTTTCTAATATTTCTGCAGATAATAACCACATTGATGTAAAACTTCTTTTCTAACTGAGCCTCTTGATTGCCTTATCACAGATCCTGTTTAAAATTCTTATTTAAGTTTGTCCCCCCCCCCCGTCAATATTCGAAACATTCTTACTGCTTTAGATTTTCATTACACTTAAGTAATTTGTCTTTTTCCTCATACAGGCCATCCCAACACTTCTACATTTCTCGTATCTTAAAAAAAGAAAAGAAACAGAAAGATAGCATGCTACTTAAAATACATATGCCTCTTAGGCTAATGTACATTTAAATCCAGAATTTTTCTCTTTTTTTTAACCGTATTCAAGCATATGTTTAATCTTTAAGTGTCCCATTTAAATAAATCCAATTATCTAATCTTTTAGATCTAATCAAAGCATTTTTATCTATTCAAAGTTTTTTTCAAGATCCATTTCATTCTTCTCCTCCGCTGATGTTAGACCAAGATCCCCACCCAGGTGAAGATTTCTTCCCGTCTTCCCCTCCCAGATCCATCCCTGCATCTCTGCGTGACTCACAGACCCATCCTCCTTTCCCCTTGTTTGTTTTGGCATGGCGCCAAAACAGGATCTTTTGAGGTCTTGCCAAGATAACCTTGCTGGCTATATAACTGTTGGTTTGGGTGTCTCCTTGATTTTCTTTTTACTTTTTTAATAAATCTTATTATTTTTTACAATAACAGTCTTTAGTGCTTTAGTAAACAGCGTGTTGTCCGGGTTCATATATTCAAAAAACAATCAATAATAATTGATTTCTATAATTCCATAATCAATTTGTCCTGCTCCTGAAGGCAGGACAAGAAGCGACGGATGGAAATGAACCAATGAGAGAAGCAACCTGGAACTAAGGAGATTTTTTCTGCCAGTTAGAACAATTAGCCAGTGGAACAACCTGCTTCCAGAAATTGTGAATGCTCCAACACTGGAAGTTTTTAAGAAAAGACTGGACAGCCATTTGTCTGAAATGGTAGAGGCCAGAATAAACAGAACAGAATAGAATAGAATAAGAATGATGAATAGAATAGAGTAGAATAAAGAAGGATGAATAGCATAGAATAAGAAGGATGAATAGAATAGAATAGAGAATAGAATAGAATAGAATAGAATAAGGATGAATAGAATATAGAATAGAATAAGGATGAATAGAATAGAGTAGAATAGAGAATAGGAAGGATGAATAGAATAGAATAGAATAGAATAGAATAGAATAGAATAGAATAGAATAGAATAGAATAGAATAGAATAAGGATGAATAGAATAGAGTAGAATAGAGAATAGGAAGGATGAATAGAATAGAATAGAATAGAATAGAATAGAATAGAATAGATCTGGAAGGGACCTTGGAGGTCTTCTAGTCCAGCCCTCTTTTTGCAGTGATTCGCTTAAGAACTGTGGCAAGAGAAGGTGTCAAAATGGGGTAAACTCGCTTGCCAATTGCCTCACTTAGCAACAGAAATTTTGGGCTCAGTCGAAGTCTTAAGTCGAGGGCTGTCTGTATTTAAAAAAAAAAATAAAAAATGTGTGGTATCCTTTTAGAAACCTCACACCACCAGTTCTGGAGCATTTACACGGCCTCATCCCTGCAATTTAGGGCACAGCCGAAGCCGAACTGAATTTCTTCCGAAGAGCACAACGTTCCTGCAATAGATCTTGGCCCGAGCTGGAGAATGAAAAAGCGATGACAAATATACATCTGGCTGCTTCACGATCCCATTAAGAGTGAAACAAAACACGCCTGCAAAAAAAAAAAAAACAAAAAACAAAAAACCCAGTTGGACGAAGAACGTAGCTAGATATGGAATTCAGACCGAGTCAAGATTTTGCTCTCTGTGTGTGCAAACGCGCCTTCCAAATATTTGGAGGAGGGCAGAAGAAAAAGCCATCAGCGCGGGCTTGCAAAATATTGCTAAGTTTATGCAAAGAATGATAAACCTTCGGCGGAGCCGGGATGAAGTCAGAAGTAAAAAATAAACTCCTTGCATAACAGCTTGGCCTGCAAAGGGAGCAGGGAGGGACATAGGAGTTTAGTGTCCAAAGTCACACTTACGACCGTTGTGGCATCCCCGTGGTCGCACAGTCAAAATTTGGACGCTTGGCAACGGACTCCTATTTAGGACGGTCGCAGCGTCCCGGGATCAGATTTGCCTTAACGACCTAGTTAGTAACTTAAGGACTTGCAGCGATTCGCTTAACGGCTATGGCAAGCAAGGTCATAAAGTGTGCCAAAACTCCCTTAAGAACGCTCTTGCGTAGCAATTCTGGGTTCAGTTGTGGTCATAAGAGGAGGACTTCCTATCCCATTCCAGACAAACAGCTGTCCAGTCTCTTCTTAAGAACCTGCAGTGATAAAGCAGTCACAACTTCTGGAGGCAAGGAGTTCCACTGGTTATTACTGTCAAGAAATTTCTCCTTATTTCTAGGTCGCATCTATCTTTAAGGATCTATCCATCCATTGTCTCCCCTTCCTTCCTTCCTTCCTTCCTCCCTTCCTCCCAAGTAATAGAATCATAGGGCTGGAAGGGACTTTAGAGGTCTTCTAGTCCAGCCCCTGCTCCAGCAGGAGACCCAGCTGGGGAAAAGAAAAGAATGAGAACGGAAGATAAAATGCTACTTTCCCAGGACAATGAAAAGCCAGTGGAGGAAGTATCCAGAACGAAACTTTGACGGAAGGAGACGGAGAAAAAAAACAACGTAGCGTGAAGGAAGTCTTCAACCAAAGGTGCAAAGGGCTGTTTATTCAACAAGACGTGTTGTCCTCGGCTTACGACCACAACTGACCCCCAAATTTCTGCTGTTGTGAGACACTTGTTAAGTGAGTTTTGCCCCCCATTTTACAACCTTTCTCGCCACCATTGTTAGTCACCCAGTTGTTAAGTGAATCTGGCTTCAGCACATCTGGTAAACAGCCTGTGGAGATAGACGCCCACGTGTACAAGAGACCCCATTTTAATCCCACCCCTTTAGAAAAACCAAAAGTAAATCCAGATGTGTGTGTGTGTGTGGGGGGGGGTGTCTAATTCATGCAGGTTGTCCTGGGCTAGAGGCAAAGAACCTGGCCCCTTTCCAGATGTTTCGGCCTACCGCTATCCCTGGTCTTTTTGCCCACGGCTGGTTGAAAAAAATTGGAAAACATCTGGAAAACCCAGACATTGGACATAACAATGGCTTTCTGTCCTGTCTAGTAAGGGTGGTGTTGGCGAGATAGTGTTGCAATAAGGTATCTGGGTGATTTAAATAACTTCACATCTGGCGGGCTGCAAAGTTTCATGATGTCATACTGGGTGATGTCTGGAAGCCTTCAGATTTCAAACAGAAGAGAGCAGAGAAGGGTAACTAGGATAATTAAAGGCCTGGAGACTAAAACACATGTGAAGAAAGGCTGCAGGATTTGGGTATGGCCAATCTAGAGAAAAGAAGGACCAGGGGGGACATGATAGCAGTTTTCCAGTATCAGAGGGGCTGCCACAAAGAAGAGGAGGGGGTCAACTTATTTTCCAAAGCCCCTCCCCGAAGGCAGGACAAGAATTAAACAATGGAAGCAAATCAAGGAGAGAAGCAGTCTGGAATTAAGGAGAACAACTAGAACAGAATAGAATAGAATAGAGTAGAGTAGAGTAGAATAGAATAGAATAGAATAGAATAGAATAGAATAGAATAGAATAGAATATGTGGAATGGAATGGAATGGAATGGAATAGAATAGAATAGAATAGAAAATAGGAAATAAAATAGAATAGAATAGAAAATAGGGAATAGAATAGAAAATAGGGAATAGAATAGAATAGGACATTGGAGGTCATCTAGTCCAACCCCCTGCTCAGGCAGGAATCTCTATACCATTTCAGACAAATGGATGTCCAGTTTTTTCTTAAAACCTTCCAGTGTTGGAGCATTCACAGCATCTGGAGGCAGGTGGTTCCACTGGTTAATTGTCCTCACTCTCAGCAAATTTCTCCTTAGCTCTAGGTTGCTTCTCTCCTTGATGAGTTTCCATCCGTTGATTGCCTTCAGAATTTGTGGATACTTCATCACGGGAGGTTTTGAAGAAGAGACTGGACAGCCACTTGTCTGAAATGGTATAGGGTCTCCTGCTTGAGCAGGGGGTTGGACTAGAAGACCTCCAAGGTCCCTCCCAGATCTACTCTGATTGAGCTGGGGTTGATCCAGCCTCTGGCGTGTGGTTGTTAATCAAAGGAGTTGGCCATTTCTCCCTGGGTCTCCCTCTACACGTTTCTCCCAGCTTTCTTGCCTTGGAAGCCATCAGAGGCCACAGCTGAAAAGCGTGGTTTGCAGCTTCTGCCTACCTCCAAGCTCATCTCAGATGACATCAAGATGTCTCTGGATTCTCTCTTGGAGAACCAAGCCCACGATCAGCGTGCCACATGTTGACCCCATCTGCAGAAAATGGAAAAGATCCTGACATTTTAGCTTTTGATTTTAGAACAATCTTGGCAATTTTAAAAGTGTGTGGACTTCAACTCCCAGAGGAGGAGAAGGAGGAGGAGGGGGAGGAGGAGGAGGATGAGGAGGGAGTAGAGGAGAGGAAAGAAGAACAATAAGAAGAAGAAGAGAAGAGGAGGAGGAGAGGAGGAGGAGATAAGAAAAAGAGGAGAGAAAGGAGGAGAGAAGAAGAAAAAGAAGAAGAGTAAGAAGAGTAGGAAAGAGAAGAATGATAAGAGAAGAAGAGGAGTGAGTGCAGGATAAGAAGAAGAGGAGGAGGAGGGAGGAGGAGAATAAGCGGAGGAGAAGGAGGAGAAGAAGAAAAAGAAGAAGAGGAGGAGGAGGAGGAGGAGCAGAAGAATAGGAGGAGAAGCAGAAGGTAGGAGGAGCAGGAGAAGAAGAAGAAGAAGAGGAGGAGAAGCGAGGAGGAGGAGAAGAGAAAAGAAGAAAAGAAGAATAGAAGGGAGGAGGAGGAGAAGAAAGGATAGGAGGAGAGAAGAGGAGGAGCAGTAGAAGAAGAAGAAGAGGGAGGAGGAGGAGGAGAAGAGAAGAAGAGGAGGAGGATGAGAGGAGGCGAGAAAGAAAAGAAGAGAGGAGGGAAGGAGAAGAGGAAGGAGGAGAAGAAAGACGAGGAGGGAGGAGAGGAGGGAGGAGGAGGGAAAAGAGAGGAGGAAAAAAAAGAAGAAGAAGAATAAGAAGAGGAGGAGGAGGAGGAGAAGCAAGAAGAGGCAGGAGGAGGAGAGGGAGGGGGGAAGAGGAGGAAAGAAGAAAGGAGGAGGAGGAGAGGAAGAGGAAAGGAGAAGAAGAGGAGGAGAAGAGAGGAGGAAGAAGAAGAAGAGAAGGAGGAGGAGAGGAGGAAGAAGAGAGAGGAGGAGGAGGAGGAGGAGGAGAATAAGAGGAGGAGGAAGGAGAAGGAGCGAAGAAGAAGAGGAAGAAGAAAAAAGAGGAGGAGGGAGGAGGAGAAGAGAAGAGGAGGAGATGAAAGAAGAAGAAGAGAGGAGGATGGAGGAGGGAGAGGAAGAGGAGGTGAGAAAAGAGAGGAAAAGGAGAAGAAGAAGAAGAAGAGGAGGAGGCAGGATGGAGAAGGAGAGTAGGAGGAGGAAAAGGAGAAGAAGAGGAGGAGGAGAGGAGAAGAAGAAGAATGGAGGAGAAGAAGAAGAGGAGGAGGAAAAGGAGAAGAGGAGGAGGAGACGAAAGAGGAGGGAGGAGGAGGAGGAGGATGGGGTAGGAAAAAAGGAGAAGAAGGAGAAGAAGAAGAATGAGGAGGAGGAGGAGGAGAAGGTAGAAGAAGGCTGAGAGAGGAGAGGAGGAGAAGAAGAAGAGAGGAGGAGAAAGAAGAGAGGAGGAGAAAAGGGAGAAGAAGAAGAAGAAGAAGAGGAGGAGGAGCAGGAGGAGGGGAGAGCTTGGAGAAAAGGATTTTCTTGCAAGAAGGGCCCAACTGTGGGGGGTCCTAACTGTCTCCTGGAATGGAGTGGGGTTTGCAGAGAGAGGAGGAGAGGGAGAAGGAAGCTTGGCTGTTTCCTTTCAGAACCTGGGATCTTTCGGCCTCTGATCTGTTTCTTGCCCAACTAGCCCTCAGTGCAAAGCCACTCGGTGTCCTGAGGACGTCGGCCCCCAAGGATCCCCCAGAAAGCATCAGGCTTCGATTAGGCCTCCTGCGTTACCTTAACATCACCCCAGAACCTCATCGCTCATTTTCCTTAGGCCTCGGAATAGGCCGGCCACTCAACCAGGCCCTCTCTCCTTCGCTCATCTAGGCCCAAAGCCTTTTTGTCTTCGTCCCAATGTACTTTCCTTTCCCTTTTTTTGCCAAGGAGAGTTTTTGTTTTCTCCCTCCCGGGCCTCTGTTTTGATTCCCTCCCTGCAACCTTTCGAAAAGAACAGACCAATGACATCAGCAGGCTCCTAAAGCAACCGTGGATGGTGTTTGTTGTGTGTCTTTGTGTTGTGTTGGGGTGGGGAGAACGCCTGGCTTTGACACGTGAAGCTTTTGCTGGGAATCCTTCTCCTCTTTGTCCTTTTAGGATGTCCACAGATCGGTCAGTTTCCACGGCCTGATCCAGGCTGGTCAAAAAAACCTTCCTATCCCATTCCAGACAAGCAGCTGTCTGTCAATCTCTTCTTAAAACTCTCCAGTAATGGAGCACCCCACAACGTCTGGAGGGCACGGAGTTTCCACTGTTAATTGTTTTACTGTCACGGAAAATCTCTCCTTATTCTGGGTTGCATCTATCTTTATGATCTTCCAATCATTTGTCCTCCTCTTCCTTCCTTCCTCCTTCCTTCCTTCCTTCCTTCCTTCCTTTCCTTCCTTCCTTCCTTCCTTCCCCTTTCTCTCTCCCTCGCTCCTCCCCCTCCTTTCACTTTCTTTCCTTCCTTCCTTCCTCCCTCCTCCTTTCTCTCTCCCTCCCTCCCTCTTCTTTCTTTCCCCCCCTTCTCTTTCCTTCCCCCTTCACCTTCCTTCACTTCCTTCCTTCCTTCCTTCTTCCTCACTTCCTTCCCTCCCTCCCTCCCTCCCTTCCTTCCTGCCTTCGTTCCTTCTTCCTTCCTCCCTCCTTCCTTCCTTCCTTCCTCCCTCCCTCCATCCTTTCTTCCTTTCTCCCTCCCTCCCTCCTTTCTTTCTTTCTTCCATTCACCTTTCCTTCCTTCCTTCCTTCCTTCCTTCCTCCCTTCCTTCGTTTCTTCTTCCTTCCCTCTTCCTTCCTTCCTCCCTCCCTTCTTCTTTCTTTCATTCCCTTCCTCCCCCTTTCTTTCTTTCCCTTCCTTCACCGTTCATTCGTCACCCATCCTTTCCAGTCCTTCCCTTCCTCATCCTTTCCCTCCCTGTTCCCTCCTCCTCCTTCCTTCCCCCTCCCTCTTCTTTCTTTTTTTCCTTCCTTCCTTCCTTCTTCCCTTTTCCCTTTCCCTTTCCTTTTCTCTTTCTCCTTCCTCCCTCCCTCCTCCATTCATTCATTCATTCATTCATCCCCAAGTAATAGAATCCTAGGGCTGGAAGGGACTTTAGAGGTCTTCCAGTCCACCCCCCTCTCCAGCAGGATACCCTCTCCCATTCCAGACAAACAGCTGTCCAACCTCTTCTTAAAACCTCCAGTGTTGGAGCACCCCAACTTCTGGAGGCAAGGAGTTCCACGACTTAATTGTCCTCACTCTCCTAAGAGGAAATTTCTCCTCAGTGCTAGCTTGGATGGCTCTTTCAAGATTCTTCCAAGTTACAAGGGCTTTCTATTCCCCCTGAGCAAGGTGAACTTAATCCCGGGGGTTATTTCTGCTCCGTCGCCTTGCCTTCGGCCTTCAGATTTCCCCGGAAAGACGTCAGGGTGCAAAACGGGCCAAAAGTCTTTTTTCCCCCAGTCTGAGCAAAAAGGAGAAGCGATGTTAGGAGAGGCCCGTTCGGGGACAGGGGAAACCGACATACTATCTGGGTTTGTTACGCCGTGTCGCGCCTCGCCGTCCTTCGGCTCAGGAATGAGAAGCTGAGACTCGGGGATTCGAGCTTTCTGACCTCATCGTTTCTGGTTACACGAGACCCATTGCTCATCCGGAGAGGCAACACCCGGCAGCTACTTTTTAGCAAAATGCCTGTGTTGTGGCAGGCCGTGCGGTTCAGCCGAATTCAAAGTGGCAAAGACCAGGTGTGAACGGTGGCACAAACTTAATAGGAGGGCTTCCTTCTTTCGGCGCCCGGGGTGCTCCCCCTTCTTGGCCCTCTCTCCTTGCCTACCCTACAGGGGTGTTCAGAGTGGCCAGGGTGCTGCAACTGAAGCTCTGCTGAGGTTTGATCGGCAACATGAAGCTTTGATTCTGCTGTCGTGGCCGCCATCTTGGTTGCACCCTAGAGAGACAATCTTGCTGGCGAATCCTTGGAAAAATGTTTGGTCTAGGGGTGAAGGTGCCAGGCTAGATAGGGAGTTCTAGTTCCGTCTTAGCCATGAAAGCCAGCTGGGTGACTTGGGGCCAATCACCAGGAGACGGTGAGTTCTAGTCCCACCTTAGGAACGAAAGCCAGCTGAGTGACTTTGGGCCAATCACCAGGAGACTGTGAATTCTAGTCCTGCCATAGGCATGAAAGCCAGCTGGGTGACTTGGGGCCAATCACCAGGAGACGGTGAGTTCTAGTCCCACCTTAGGAACGAAAGCCAGCTGAGTGATTTTGGGCCAATCACCAGGAGACTGTGAATTCTAATCCTGCCATAGGCATGAAAGCCAGCTGGGTGACTTGGGGCCAATCACCAGGAGACGGTGAATTCTAGTCCCACCTTAGGAATAAAAGCCAACTGGGTGGCTTTGGGCAATAACCAGGAGATGGTGAGTTCTAGTTCTGTCTTAGCCATGAAAGCCAGTTAGGGGACTTGGGCCAATCACCAGGAGACAGTGAGTTCTAGTTCCATCTTAGCCATGAAAGCCAGCTGGGAGACTTTGGGCAATAACCAGGAGGTGGTGAGTTCTAGTTCTGCTTTAGCCATGAAAGCCAGGTGGGTGACTTTGAGCCAATCACCAGGAGATGGTGAGTTCTAGTCCCGCCTTAGGCATGCAAGCCAGCTCAGGTACTTTGGGCCAATCACCAGGCGACAGCGAGTTCTAGTTTCATCTTAGGCATCAAAGCCAGCTGGGGGACTTTGGGCCAAGCCTTTGCAATTTTACTCTTCGCATTTACGCCATTCCAACTCAAGGTCGCCCTCGCCTGATAACAACTGGGATCAGAATGTCAATTCTTAACAGCCGGGCAGTTGTTAAAGGAGTTGCGCTTTATTTATGACCATTCCTGCCACGGTCATTAAGCGAAGAACCGCCATTGCTCAGAGCACCACCGAGTCATGCAGCCACTCCAGCTTCCCCATGGACTCGGCTTTTCAGATGCCAGCTGGGGTAGGGAAGGTCGCAAACGGGGATCCCACGATTTCCCGGGATCCTGCAACCGTGATCGATTCCCGCCGCGTACCGGGTGCCCAAATTTTGATCACGGGACCCTGGGGGGGGGGGGGAGAGACGCTGCGACGGTCGCAAATGTGAATAACGGTCAGGAGTCTCTTTTTTCAGTGCCATTGTAACTTCGAACGGTCGACGAGTCAGGGACTACCTGTCCCATGTTGCACCCATTTGTCCTTCAGATGCACAAAACAGCCCCCCTTTGTTTTTACCCCCCTCCCTTCCTACTATTGTGGTCTCCCTCTCCCCCCCCTCCCCATTAAGCCCAGGGGTGGGCTTAATTCAGGCCCCTGTGCTGGGCAGATATGGTGGTCCAACACTTGCTATAATGAGACTGGGGGGGGGGTTAAATGGGATGGGGGGGACAACGGGCTGCGTTAATGCTGGCTGAAGTCATGGGCATATTATTTTCCCATCCTTTGAGCTTCCCTGGCTCCAGCTAGCCGGGAGGCTCAGCTTTCAAGGGAAGAAAATCATCAAAAAAAAAAGACCTGCTTTTCCAGCTGCTCCTCAAGGTCATTTGCATGTGACATCACCCACCTGGAGTTAACCCCTTGGGGGGGGAGCCCAGCCAACTGCCAGCCCCCCCACCTGTCTCAAAATCAGGAGGAGGAGAAGCCCCACCCGGGTCGAATCCCCCACGGGGAGTGTGAGTAGCGCTTTATCCTGGCTTGGTAAGAGTTTGACGGGAACATGGCGTCCAGTTTGGGTCACCGTGAAATTTTTAAAAAAGGTGTCTTGGTTTCCTTCCTTCCTTCCTTCCTTCCTTTCCTTCCTCGCTCCCTCTCTTTCCCCCTTCCTTCCTTCCTTCCTTCCTTCCTTCCTTCCTTCCTCCCTCCCTCCCTCCCTCCCTCCCTCGCTTTCCCCCTTCCTTCCTTCCTTTCCTTTCTTCCCTTCCTTCCTTCCTTCCTTCCTTCCTTCCTTTCCTTTCTTCCCTTCCTTCCTTCCTTCCTTCCTTCCTTCCTTCCTTCCATCCTCCCTTCCTCCCTCCCTTTTCCCAAACAGATCTCCGAGTGACCGGATGCCCAAACTTCTCCAAGTCTTTGGAGACTCCAAACTCTATAATGCCCAACCAATTCAATCCTGGGAAAGTTGGCAAGTAGTCAGGTTTCCTGTTGAATACAGGTCGTTGGAATAACAAGAAGAACAGAATTGGAAAGGGACCTGGGAGGTCATCTAGTCCAACCCCACCCTGCTCAGGCAGGAGACCTTGGCCTATACCATTTCAGACAAAGGGTTGTGCAATCTCCAGTGATGGAGCACTCACAACGTATGGAGGCAAGGAGTTCCACTGGTTAATTGTTCTCCCTGTCAGGAAATTTCTTCTTAGTTCCAGGTTGCTTCTCTCCTTGATGAGTTTCGATCCGTTGCTTTTTGTCCTGCCTTCAGGGGCTTTGGAGAACAGCTTGACTGCCTCTTCTTTGGGGCAGCCCCTGAGATATTGGAAGACTGCTATCATGTCCCCCCTCATCCTTCTCTTCATTAAACTAGACATACCCAATTCGAGCAACAACTCTTTGTATGTTTTACTCTCCAGGCCTTTAATCATCTCAGTTGCTCTTCTTTGCACTTCTCCCAAAGTAGAATAGAATAGAATAGAACCTAGAAGGGACCTTGGAGGTCATCTAGTCCAACCCCCTGCTCAGGCAGGAAACCCTATACATTTCAGACAAAGGGCTGTCCAGTCTCTTCTTAAAAACTTCCAGTGTTGGAGCATTCACAGCTTCTGAAGGCAGGTTGTTCCACTGGTTAATTGTTCTGTCAGGAAGTTTCTCCTTAGTTCTAGGTTGCTTCTCTCCTTGATTAGTGTCCATCCGTGGCTTCTCGTTCTGCCTTCAGCCGCTTTGGAGAATAGCTTGACTGCCTCTTCTTTGGGGCAGCCCCTGAGATATTGGAACACTGCTATCATGTCCCCCCCTCGTCCTTCTCTTCGTTAAACTAGACATACCCAATTCCCGCAACTGTTCCTTGTATGTTTTAGCCTCCAGTCCCCTAATCATCTTTGTTGCTCTTCTCTGTACTCTTTCTAGAGTCCTGGCCCTTGAAGGCCTTCGAGCGCAGCCTCGTTATGCTCTTCCTCCCAAAAGCAAAGAGACACCGGAAGGGAACAAAGCACGATAAAATATGGAGACAGGTGCCGGCAACCATTTGGCATCGTCTTCTCATTGGGGTCCAACTGTGCCAAAGTTCAGGCCAGCACATTCCTGACTGACAGGAGGACTGCCGGAGTCCCACAGCTGGACCTCCGTGACGCATTTGAGACATTTGGGTCTCTGGACACAAGGAGACGGGGGACATCTTAACCGCCAGGGAAATTGATCATCAACGCTAGGGAAGCAGAAAAACCAAAACCCAAAAACAGTCGGGCTTTGAAGATTAGATATTAAGTTAGATAGTAGGTATCAGATAACCTCTATTGTCATTTTTTTATTGTGGGCGCAACGGCACACGTTCAAAATACAATTTAGTTGCTTGCTCTCAAAGTGTACACAAACATAACACACATTTGAAACATGCTCTGTACAACATATGTATAGACCTACACCCATACATGTAAATATTAATCCCTGTCCATACATAACAGAAGGAGGAAGCTTTAGGGCAGGGGTCTTCCAAAGTGGTCTTTTGATGACTTGTGGACTTCAACTCCTAGAATTCCTCAGCCAGGCACGCCTGGCTGAGGAATTCTGGGAGTTGAAGTCCACAAGTCATCAAAGGGCCACGTTAGAAGAGCCCTGTCTTAAATCTAACAAACAAAATGGAGGCTGGCTGAGGAATTCTGGGAGTTGAAGTCCACAAGTCATAAAAGGGTCACGTTAGAAGAACCCTGTCTTAAATCTAACAAACAAAATGGAGGCTGGCTGAGGAATTCTGGGAGTTGAAGTGCACAAGTCATAAAAGGGCCACGTTAGAAGAGCCCTGTCTTAAATCTAACAAACAAAATGGAGGCTGGCTGAGGAATTCTGGGAGTTGAAGTCCACAAGTCATAAAAGGGCCACGTTAGAAGAGCCCTGTCTTAAATCTAACAAACAAAATGGAGGCTGGCTGAGGAATTCTGGGAGTTGAAGTCCACAAGTCATAAAAGGGCCACGTTAGAAGAGCCCTGACTTAAATCTAACAAACAAAATGGAGGCTGGCTGAGGAATTCTGGGAGTTGAAGTTCACAAGTCCTAAAAGGGCCAAGTTTGAAGACCCCAGTCTTAAATCTAACAAACAAAATGGAGGCTGGCTGAGGAATTCTGGGAGTTGAAGTCCACAAGTCATAGAAGGGCCACATTTGAAGACCCCAGGTTTAGAATTCATCAGGTTGATACTGTATGGCACAAAAGTGGGACTGAATCTGGATGTTCTGCCTTGGATACCACAGAGCCCCCTCCTTCCAGAAGGAAAACAGGTTGTACCTTTGAACAGTCACTAAATGAACTGCTGTAAGACAAAGACTACCTATATATAGTCTCCTGTTGAACAGAGGGGTGGACTAGAAGACCTCCAAGGTCCCTTCCAACTCTCTGTAATTCTGGGGGTACTGTATTATTGTTACTGGTATGAGCAAACAGGAAAGCCCATGGAAGGAACACACAGCCCATCATCCTTTGTAAACCATTTGGTAATTTTGACAGCCCTTTTGACCAGGATGCTATACATAAGGTCTTCTCCTTGAAACAGGAGGCTGGACTAGAAGACCTTTTCAGTTCTATTCTATTCTATTCTATTCTATTCTATTCTATTCTATTCTATTCTATTCTATTCTATTCTATTCTACTGTACTCTACTCTTTTCTATTCTACTCTACTCTATTCTATTAATTTTCCTTTTATTCTATTCTGTACTATTCTACTCTGCTCTGCTCTGCTCTACTCTACTCTATTCTACTCTACTCTACTCTACTCTATTAATTTTCCTTCTATTCTATTCTATTCTATTCTATGCTATGCTATGCTATGCTATGCTATGCTATGCTACGCTACTCTACTCTACTCTACTCTACACTCTACTCTACTCTACTCTACTCTACTCTACTCTACTCTACTCTACTCTACTCTACTCTACTCTACTCTACTCTATTCTATTCTATTCTATTCTATATTCTATGCTCTAACCTTTGAAAATCATGCTGGGTTCATCTCAAACGTTTGTCTGAAATGCTATAGGGTTTCTTGCCTGAGCAGGGGGTTGGACTAGATGACCTCCAAGGTCCCCTCCAACTCTGTTTTTCTGTTAATACCATCATGATGAACCACTAAGGGAACTAGCTATGGCTAGTCTCGTGAAAAGAAGGACCAGGGGAGACACGATAGCAGGATTCCAATATCTGGGGGGCTGCCCCAAAGAAGAGGGGGGGGGGTCAACCTCTTCTCCAAAGTCCCTGAAGGCAGGACAAGAAGCGACAGATGAAGACTAATCAAGGAGAGAAGCATACCTGGAATTAAGGAAAAATTCCTGACAGTGAGAGAACAATTAACCAGGGGAACAACTTGCCTCCAGAAATTGGGGGTGCGCCATCACTGGTAGTTGTTAAGAAGAGACTGGACAACCATTTGTCTGAAATGGTACAGGCCCTAGGGCAGTGGTTCTCAACCTTTCTAATGCCGCGACCCCATAATACAGTCCCCCATGTTGTGGTGACCCCCAACCACTTATACATCACCGGGTGCCAGGGGTGTGGCCAAAGAAAAGGGGGAAAAATGGCGGACAGCCTTGTTTGGCGACCCCCATGAAATGGTCGTTTGACCCCAAATGGGGTCCCGACCCACAGGTTGAGAACCACTGCCCT